>NW_024704742.1:0-53896 GCF_018977255.1 Callorhinchus milii | reverse complement strand
GTGTGAATTATACCAAAATATAGTATATTGACACATTGTTGAATGAAGTACAGTATTTCTGCCAACACAATATGTTGAGTTGACAAACTAACCAATACACTCTAGGTTAGTCTGTGTAATATTGTAGTCTTATAAACACAAATATTTCTGTACCTTGTGGAGAAGCCAAATAAAGGACAAGGAGGGAGATGGTGACTTTGCTGTTCATTGTGTTGTACTGATACAATACTACTTTATCTTCTTCCTGTTGCTGTGCTGTTGCACTCTGCTTCTAATTCCTCACTGCTTAGCAGCTTTATTTATTAACTGAACACTGAGTCAATCAGGAGGAGATGATGCAAGTGGAATTTTTCAGGAAGTTTTCACAGTTGTAAACATTTTTAACGAACTTCTTCTAAATTATTCACGTTGCTTACAAATTGCAAAGAATCTATGATTAATCTTGTTTGAAATTTAATTCCTCTTGAGATTAACACACTTTGCTCAGTCATATTGTGCTTAGGAAATTAATTTCCTGTCCAGCTCCAAATCAGCTGTGAATTCCCATTGATAAGTAAATGTGTGTGTCACTGATAAAACTTATTGAATTACTGCGTGTAAATGTGGATGTACAAAGTAATCATAAAAATTTACGAAAATATTGTGCAAATTAATTAATTATAACGAGAAGCTGAGTACACGGGAGTTCAGTTTTAGAGTTCAATAGGTTGGTTGAGAAAATAATAATATCAATAATAATAATTCTTGCATTTGATATAGCGCCTTATCATGTCATTGAGACATCTAAAAGCACTTCACAGAATATGCTGTAAAGTAAATTGACTGTGTATATTCTGGACGAAATGTAGCAGTCAATTGCGCAAAACCGTGTGCTACAGTGTCCCACAAACAGTCGTGGATTGAGTGACCAAATTACTTTTTTAAGGTATTATTATCCCGGAAAGTGATCCGCCAATTGCGCACAGCAGTGTCCCACAAACAGTCGTGGATTGAGTGACAAAGTTATTGTTTATTTTTTTTCTTGAAGGATTATTAATTAGGCATGTGGAGTAAGGAAACTTGTCCAACATGTCACCCTGCCGAGAGTCAAAACCAGGTTTCTTACTTGCGAAGCGAGCACTCTAACCACTGAGCTACAGGATGCCACATGGAGCTAAACATCATTCCACAGTGTTTAGCTCCATTCCCAAAACCTCTGATAATGAAGCAGTCCATGTCATATCTGCAGCAATACATGGATAACATTCAGGCTTGGGCTAACAAGAGGTAGATAACATTTGTACCACATAAGTGCCGAAATGACTATCTGCAATGAAAGAGAAACAACAGTAAATGACCAAGCAATCTCTCCCTAAATTTCGAAGGCACATCCATTGCTAAATCTCTAACCGTCAACATCCTGATGTCACCATCGATAAGAGACTTAACTGGCCCACATCAACAGTGTGACTATAAGAGCAAGGCAGTGGCTATGTATACTATGAAGGCTGGCTCATCAACTCACTCACCAAAAACTCTCCTCCATCTACAAGGCTCCAGTCAGGAGGATGATGGAATACTCACCACATGCAAAATTTGACATCTTCCGATAGAAAGCAGTTATAATAATAATAATAATAATCCTTGCATTTGATATAGCGCTTTTCACGTCGGGAGGACGTCCCAAAGCGCTTCACAGAACACAGTGGAAAGTGAATTGACTGTATATTTGTGGGCGAAAGCGGCGGCCAATTGCGCACAGCAGTGTCCCACAAACAGTCGTGATTGAAAATGACCAATTTATTATTGTTTTGTTTTTTGGAGTGATTATTATTAGGCTCTGTGTGGAGTAAGGAAACTTGCCCAAGGTTTCGCCCTCTGCCTGGAATTGAACTCAGGTCTCTCACTTGCAAAGCGAGTGCTCTAACCACTGAGCAACAGGACTCCACGAAGTTCTCCAGTTCACTTGATTGGGGCCCCAGCCACTCATGTCAAGATTCACTTCCTTTCTCAATGACTAAACTTCATGGGGATGGGGTGGTAAGCGGAATCTGCTTGAAGCTGAGCTGGGCCCAAGGTGACATCATGATAAAAATCTTAACACTTGATATAGCATTTTCAGATCATGATGATATCTCAAAGAGAATTTATTGTGTATTTTATGCATGCTTTGCAGCACACAGTAGTTGCCCACAACAAAAACAAAGTTACCTTTATAGAGCGCCTTTTACGTCGGCAGGACGTCCCAAAGCGCCAAACAGTCAGGAGTCGGGACCTGAGCATGGGGGAGGGGTGGTGTAGGGGTGATGGAAGGCAGAGAGGTGGGAGGGAGACCAAAGGCACGGTCGAAGAGAAGGGTCTTGAGACCGGTCTTGAAGGAGGCAAGGGAGGAAGCGAGGCGAAGGGAACATGGGATGAACAGAATCTTGAAGGTTGAGGTGGGAGGAGAGGTGGTGGAGCAGGATTGAATGGTCCACAGTGTCAAAGACAGCGGAGAGGTTGAGGAGGACGAGGAAACAGAGGGAGCCCTGGTCACATATTGTCAGGATGTCGTTTGTGACCTTGACCAGAGCAGTTTTCATGCTGTGGGCAGCACGGAAACCCAATTGGAGGATTCGTAGAGGGAGTGGAAGGAGAGGAAAGAGCAAAGCTAGGAGGCAACGGCTCTCTCAAGGACCTTGGACAGAAAAGGGAGGTTTGAGATGGGCCGGTGGCTAAATAGCTGTGATGGGTCAAGCAAATGTTTCTTCAAGGTGGGGGGTGATAGTGGCTGTTTTGAGTGGTGTAGAAACAGTGCCAGATGACAGGGAGAGGTTGGTGATATCAGCGAGTAGTGGGGCAAGGAGTTGGAGCTGGGATTTTAGGAGAGGGGTCCACGGAGCAGGTGGTGAGCTTCATGGAGGATATGGTGGTGAAGACAGAAGAGGAGATGACAGATTCAAAGGTGTGGAAGGAGGGATGGGTAATTGTCGGAGTGTGGGCAGGGAGAAGGGAGGGGATGGAAGTTGGAGGGGGCAGTGGCAACTGAGCGGATTCCCTCAATTTTGGACTCGAGGAAGTTCAGCATTTTCTTGCAATGGGACTCAGAGAAAAGAATCTGCTAGGTGCGGCCGGGAGGGCGGAAGAACCGGTTGGTGGGGGGGGGGAACAGGAGCCTGGGGTTGCCCTTCACCTCTAGAATTAATCTGGAATAGAAGGACGATTTGGCCGAGGCGAAAGCGGAGTTGAAGTTTTGATGAGGTCCAGTCAGATGTGGCGGTGGACAGTTAGGCCAGATTCGAGCCAAGTGTGTTCAGCAGCCCGCTTCTGGCCCTTAAGCGAGCGGAGGTGGCTGATGACCCAGGGTGAGGATCAGGAATAGGGAGCAGTTCGGGAGGTGGGGGGGGGGCAAGGGTGTCGAGTGTGGTGGAGAGGGTGCTGTGGAGAAGAGTAAGTTGGTGCGAGAGGTGAGCCAGAGGGGAGGAGTTCAGAGGACTCTAGGGCAGTGGAGAGGGTTTGTGGGGAGATCTTCTTCCATGGGTGCTGGAAGATGGTGGTAGGTTTGGAGGCAGTGGGGAAAGGGATATGGGAGTTAGGGAGATGAAATGGTGGTCAGAGATGATCTTGTCAGTGATGGTGACATCCGAGACGCTGAGGCCCCGGGTGATCAACAGGTCGACCGGGTGGCCGTGGGTGTGGGTAGCAGAGTGGATGTGGAGGGAGATGTTGAGAGGGGAGAGAAGTCTGAGGAGGTAGAGCAGGAAGGGTTGAAGTGGAGGTTGAAGGTGCGTTGGATGATGAGGAATTCAGAGCAGAGGCAAAGGGAAGCTAGGAGGGTGGAGATGTCAGAGATGAAGGTGGGGGAGGATTTTGGGGGGGAGTAAACTAGGAGGATTTTTAGAGCAAGGTGGGAGGGATGGCAGAGGATAAGGTTTTTGAAAGAGGGGAATGAACCGGTGGAGTAGGGGGATAGGGCAAATGACGCCCTGGATATGAGGGCCACACAACTGCCACAACGGTTGAGATGTGGGAGCATGGTGGTAGGTGTAGTCTGTGGCCTCAGCAAGGGGGAAGGTGTCACCTGGAGTGATCTAGATTTCAGTGAGGGCCATAATGTCAATGTTCTCATCGAGGATGAGTTCATTGACGGCCAAGATCTTGTTGCAGATAGAGTGGATGTTTTGAAGGCCAATGTGGGGTGGATAGTTGGCAAGGGGATGTGTGAGATGGGAGGGGATGGTGGATTGGTTGGCAAGGAGGGTGGGGATGAAGATGAGGGAGGAGAGGTTAGCCCCCGGGGTCTGGGGTGACTTGCGACGGTAGTGGGAAATGGGGCAGTCGGTGTGGCTGCTGCTGGACAGCCAGGGCCGAGTGCTCCGATGAGGCCGGCGAAAGATTCCCAGGCTGGAACAGAGGGAGGCAGTGGGGGAGTCAAAGAGAGATAGGAGGCAGGGAGGGCGGAGAGAGAGCAAGACAGAGCGGGAGAGTTGCAGGGAGGGGGGCATTTTGAGGAAGGGCTATCTCGTGTCAGGGGCAGCAGCCAAGATGAGCACGCCGAGATAGGAGGCGGCGGGTTGGTGGGACATTGTCAGCTTGCAGGAGGCTGTGAGGGCTCGGGGTGGTGCAGAGTGGAGAGGGCGCTTATTGTGGTTAGTTGTTGGTCTTTAGGGTGTGACGTCACGGCGGAGGCTGCTTATCCCCGGTCAGGCTTTAAACACTCGGCGAGACCTCGGCTCCTTGCCGCGCTGTCCCCGCTTTGGCCTCCGAATCCATGAAGCAAATGACCAATTTAATTTGTGGGATTGTTGGCCAGGACACTCGGTGAAATTCCCTGCTCTTTTCAAATAGTGCCATGGGATCTATAACGTCCAGTTGAACAGGCAGACGGGACCTCGATTTAACTGCTCATCCAAAGGACTGCATCTCCAACACCGCACGCTCACCTAACGCGGTTTGCAGTGTCAGTGTAGACCAGGATGATCCAACTGGTGGCACATGGGCCGCATGTGGTCCAGGGTATGATTTCATTATCACAAACCATTTAAAATTTTATTTCCTAAGAGGAAATACAGGTGACAAGCAGGCACCGAGCCAAGCAGGAGATGGTCACTGGAGGCTTAGGCTCTGCCTGACAAATGGGTCTGGCCAACCAGAATTAAAATATTCCTTATGTGGCTCGCGGACATTTCTCAAACCGGCATCCAGCCCTCAGCAACCAAAAGATTGGATCATCCTGCACTAGACTATATGAATTCCAAGGGCTTGAACCCACAAACTTCTGACTCTGAAGTGAGAACGCTACCATCTGAGCCAGACTGACATATGCTTGGCAATGCAAAGTTTGGAAATGAGTCGATCTTCAGTGGCGATCTCAGTAGTTTGTTCCTCAGCGAGGAGGGTCTGTAATTTACCAGATCGCCACTGATGACAGCACAGCCAGCTTGGCTCATCAGCAGGATTTGAAGGGATGGACCAATCCCTGAGGCAGAGATTCCTCCCACTCAGCTCCTGTAAGCCAACACCCAAATGGACAGGTGGTACTAACTAAACAAACAATGGGAAGATTCCCAGGCAATGCTTTCAATGGCAAGCTGTACAGGTTTATCTGGTTAAACTCCTGCAGTTACTCTAGCACACATTCTGGGATTCCAAAGCTTTGATTCTTGCCAACCTTAGCCTCATACATTCTGGAATTAGATAAGCAGGGTGCGTCGCTCCAGAGAGGCTGTGCACAATTCTTTCCAGACACAGTGAAATTTCCATGTTGAAATATTTCCATATGAGGCTCACATTTGAGGAACTCACATTCTCTTGAGCATGGGTTGCTGCTATGTGTCAGCCACCCAGCTGACCAAAAACACCCTCCTTCTCTCACTAATTCAATTCCAGGACAACTATCACCTGACAGACTGTCTGTGAAACATCAAGTCCTGGATGAGAGCTAACTTTCTATAGCTGAATGTCAGCAAGACCGAGGCCCTTCTGTTTGGAGCTCCATTCTACAATCCCTTCGCCTCACTCCACTTGCCTCCTTCAAGGTATGACTTTTCGACCATTCCTTCAGCCGCCCTCCTACCTCTCTGTCCTCCCTCATCCCAACCCTGCCCCCACGGGTCCTGATCCCCGACTGTTCAACACCTTGGGACGTCCTCCCGACATGAAAGGCACTTTTCAAATGTAATTTTGTTGTTGTTGTAATTCACTTTGACTACAGTGTGTGCTATTTGCGGAATGCCACATCCTAGTAAAAATAGTTACAAATGAGTCATGAGAATATGGAATATTTACTGCCTTAGAAAGCACAGATTCAGAGTTGATTGAGACGATCAAAAATGAGAGAGATGCATTTTATTGCAAATTCAGTGTGATAACATACTTGAGATGATTGTCAATGTTATATCATTGAATCTATTGTGACATTTGCAGATTTTACTCCATTAAAGCCTAGAATAATTAAGACACCTTCTATTCTGAGCACTACATTATAGGGAAATCCAGTTATAGAGCCCCTCAATGTAATATGTGAACCCACACTAACTCCAATCATGTTACACCCAGCTTCCTGCGCTGATAAATCTGTAGTAAAACATGACCACCTTTCATTTCATCAGGTTGCCACTAGCATCACTTCCTACATGTCGTGCAGGGGCTCCATGTGCAGGAAACCCCATTGATGTAATTTCCTAATGGAAGTGATAGCAATGCTTCCTACACATTGTGCAATAAGTAGGAAGTGAAAGAAGCAGTGAGTTAACAACTGAAAAATATTTCCACACATTTCCACATATTGGAATCAGCTGACCAAATCATAATGAGCTCCTCGAGTGGCTCAGTTGGTGAAGCCTCTGCTCTGTGTGAAACTGAACCACAAAGACTAAGAAAGGAAGTTGTTTCTCCCTCGTCCCCCTAAAATCCAGGACCATCTCCAAACCCACCCGATCCACCTGGTACAACAACCATCTCCGCCACCAAAAAACCCAAACTCGTCTGCTCATGTGCAGATGGCGGAAAACTGGCCTGACAGTTCACCGCCAACTGTGGCTCGAGCAGCTCCACGGCTACCGTCGTTCTTTGACACGCGCAAAAACGGCCTTCTACTCCAACATCATCTTGGAGGCTAAACACAACCCTAAGATCCTTTTTTACACCACCCACCACAACCTCCGTGCCCCCCACCTCAGGCCTCCTCAATCTTTGTATCAAATGCCCAGTACGAGGAGGTCATGGACTTCTTTTCATCTAAAATACTTAACATCCACCAGGCAGCCACATCCACCTGCCCCTTGTCACCCACCACTATGCCCTGTCTGTCCCCCTCATCTTCTTCATCATCTGCTCCTACCACCACCCCCATTCTACATTCCTTCATCCCATCTCTCCCTCCTCCCTCTCACCCACCATCACATCAATGAAACCCACCACCTGCTGCCTCGACCCCCTCCCCACCAACTTACTAGTCACCCAGCTCCCCCTCCTCTGCCCACTACTAGCTGACATCATCAACCAGTCCCTCTTCTCTGGATCAATCCCTGCCCCCTTCAAAACTGCTGTCATCACCCCCCTCCTGAAAAAACCCTCCCTAGATCCCTCAAACCCCAGCCACTACCGCCCTATTTCAAACTCCCTTCCTTGCCAAAGTCCTAGAATGCGTTGTTGCCAACCAACTTCACCACACCTCTCCTCCCACTCCCTCTTCGAACCCCTCCAGTCCAGTTTCCACCCACAGTACAGAGACTGTGCTTGTGAAAGTCACAAACGACATACTCTCTATCAGTGACCAGGGATCCCTCTGCCTCCTTGTCCTCCTGGACCTCTCCGCCGCGTTCGACACAGTCGATCACACTATCCTCCTCCACCGCTTTTCCTCCGTCATCCACTTCAGTAGGACCGCACTCGCCTCACAAACCGCCAGCAGTACATCTGCACAAACGGCTTCTCCTCCCGGTCTCACCCAGTCACCTGTGGGAGCGTTACTGTGAAGTGCTCTGAGACGCTGTCCGGCGTGGAGGGCACACTATAAATCCAAGTTGTGAAGTTGCGATAATGTGTAATTTTATTAAAATATGCATTTACTTAGCTTTCTTTATTGGAGATTTCAAAGCATGCTTAGTGGAATGCAAAAGGGCAGTACAGTATATGTATGATTTTCGTGCTTCTATTTTTGATCTAATTAACTGCTGTATCCATGGCAGTCTTGCAACCTGCAAACTGCTCACTCAGGTTGAAGATGTCTCACCATTATTCTGGAATTAATGAATATGTCTGTGATGCTTACTACCTCAAGTACTAAATGTGTTTGAGATGGATATGTGCAATGCCTCACCAATTTCATTGCAGTGTTTCCTGTTTCTGTTCCACACTGATGATCCACACATGATTCATTTCTGACTACTGGTGACAGATGATTTTCAGCATATGCATTTCACTAACAGTGATGACTAGGCTGAATGGGTTATCTTTTAGGACTGTCATGGTTCAATGCAATGAAGTATAACCATTACTGTTAATACAATTTGGCAAATTAATAAATCAATTTAATAATGGCCATTATCTGCAGTTACTGTAATAATAATAATCCTTGCATTTAATATAGCGCCTTATCAAATCGTCAAAATACACTGTAAAGTGAATTGATTATATATGTTGTGGGTGAAATATGGCAGCCAATTGTGCATAGCAGTGTCATATAATCATATTATTATTAATCTTTTGTTTTGAAGGGATTATTACCGCCAGAAAGTAATCCCCCAATCGACTAACAGCCAGGTAAGGAAACGTGCCTAAGGTTTCTCCGTGCCTTGGAATCAAACCCAGGTCCTCTCGCTTGCAAGGCGAGTGCTGTAACCACTACTCTACAGAACTGTGTGTGGAGTCCTGTAGCTCAGTGGTTAGAGCACTCGCTTTGCAAGTGAGAGACGTGAGTTCAATTCCAGGCAGAGGGCGAAACCTTGGGCAAGTTTCCTTACTCCACACAGAGCCTAATAATAATCCTCCAAAACCAAAAACAATAATAAATTGGCCATTTTCAATCTATGACTGTTTGTGGGACATTGTTGTGCGCAATTGGCTGCCGCGTTCGCCCACAAATATACAGTCAATTCACTTTACAGTGTGTTCTGTGAAGCGCTTTGGGACGTCCTCCCGACGTGAAAAGCGCTATATCAAATGCAAGGATTATTATTATTATAACTCTAACAATACTGTACACCTTTTTCGTACAGCCTTTCCATTTTTATCATTAATTTCAGTTGATGTGCTTCCATTTTACTGTTTATTGGGTTCCACATACAGTATGTGCAAAATAGCATGTGAAGCTCTAAGTCCCTAGAGATAGTTGTCCTGTTTTAGGCATTTGAAACACGATTCCTTGTCCTTTCTTTGTGCTCCCTCTAATATCGCTGTGGGCTAATATACTGTTCCCTCATTGACAAACGTTTCCACACATTTCAAAGCACTTTATGCAGTTGACTGGGTAGTCAAGTGTTGCTGGGGGGAGGGGGGGAGCGTATGTGGGAAATCTTTTCTCTTTGACCCTGCCTTTGGATACCTCTCCACTTTCCAGCTCAGTCAGAGCACACCAATTAATTAATTAGTAATATAATAATAATAATAATCCTTGCATTTGGTATAGCGCTTTTCATGTCGGGAGGATATCCCAAAACGCTTCACAGAACACACTGTAAAGTGATTTGACTGTATATTTGTGGGCGAACGCGGCAGCCAATTGCGCCAATTAGTAAGAACTTAACTCCGGGTGCTGCTGTTTTAGCTGTTCCATTTTTGCACCACAGCTAGTTTCTCGTGGTTAGCTGGCTGCTTGTCAGGAAAGAAAGCCAAGGAAACTGTATTGACACTGTCATAAAAGCTGAATGCAATGGGAGGTTCATTCAGAGAGCCAGTTGGTCTTCAAATCAAATGTCATGTTTAGCATCTGTTTCTTATGAAAACATTCTGTAATTTCAGGTAAAGACATTTTTGTTGCTGGAGACTTTACATGGATTTCCCTGAATTAAAATTCCCGATGTGGACTTACAACCACAATCCTGGTCTACACCAGGAAGCTTACCATGTAAAGTTAATTAAAATCACACCTGAAGACTTTTTCCTCTTCGACTGGGCCTTTGGCCACCTCTTCTCCTTTTGCAGCTCAGTCAAAGCACATCGCAGTTAAGCGGGCCGACACCCTGCCTGCATGAAGAGCGCTAAATAAATACAAGTTCATTCCCTGGTCTTTCTTTTACTGGCAAAAAGCCAGCTGCCTGGGAGAGCGAATCTGGAACAGCGCTCTGATTTAAAGTAGGTTCTGAATAAACAAGTAAGAAAGAGTAAACAATTTGCCAGTTTCCTTGTGCTGATTAACACAAGAAACTGCTTGTGAAATACCACAAATTGTGCCCCAGGGTATTATGCAACAGCAACATGCTATTCGGCCCATCAGCCACTTTGTTTAATCACCTTCTCCTGCTCACTCCCCATAGCCCAGACATTCCTCTTTTTCAAACGTCCAGTTAATTCACTTTGCAGAGAATTTATGGACTCTGCTTAAAAACGGTTTCTGGCAGAATATTGCACATTCCAACCACCCAATTTAATTTCTGGCAGAATATAAATTCCTCCTCGTGTCGTCAATCACCAAAGGAACCAGCCAAGATATATCGGAACTGCTTCTTAATGTTTGGCTTCACTCTATTGCTCTGTGTACACAATGAGATCATTGACAAAGAAAACCCATTGTAAGTGTATGCAAACATTCTGGAGACAGTGCCACAATACAGGTCAAAGTACTCATCTAATGTGAATCCAATTCATCCAGCATCCAGCATGTATGTCAAGTCAAATAGAAACCAGGTTATTCAATTCCCATACTTGGAGTAAATTGTTCAGGTTTATATTTGCCTTCAATAGAAATAAGACTGGAAGCATCTTAGCCTGCCTTGAACAACAAGTAAACCAGTTCAAAATCATCTGCTAACCTCCCTTCAGTAATGATTATCACCTTCATAAAAATAAAAAGTTTTTTTTTGAAATCCCCAAAGCAGAAGATAAATGTTGTGAAGAGAAGAGGGAGAGAGAGGGGCGGAGCTATCTATTTCAATTTGTTATGATATGTTTTCCTTACTCACTTTATACATGCCTTTTCAGTGATGTCTGTCACTAAATAATGCAGGATGACAGTGATTATTTCGCCCACAAAAATACAGTCAATTCACTTTGCAGAATATTCTGTGAAGTGCTTTGAGACATCTGGAAGATGTGAAAAGTGCTATATCAAATGCAAGGATTATTATTATTATTATTTATTTGGCATTCACTTCGCATTTGAAATCCCTAGAGTTGAATGGTTTGTCAGAGAGCCAGTGGCCTCCAAGCAAATATTATGAAAAGAATTCAGAATTTAAGAGTAAGATGTTTAATAATATCATTTAAAAAAATGTGGTCACTCAATCTACGACTGGTGCACCGCTGTGCAAAATTGGCTGCTGTGTTTCCCCACAAAATATGCAGTCAATTCACTTTACAGTATATTTTGCGAAGCGCTTTGAGATGTCTCAACAATGTGATAAGGCAGTATATCAAATGCAAGTATTATTATTATTAATATTTGTGTTACTGGTAGCAACCTCTCATATCAAATCATTTAGGGAGATTTCAAAAGATGCTCCCACTATTAGATTAATAGATGACCCTCTTCCCATGAAGAACATACATTTGTATAGCACCATTCACAACTCAAAGCACGTAACAATGAGAATTGTGGACACCGAACAAGAAGTATGAGCAGTTTAGAGGTGGTCAAAGTGTTTATCGGAGGATTTTGGAAGCAGGAGAAGGTTGGAGTACCGAGAGACTGTAACACAGTGAAAATCTAGTTGACTTACATAATGCCTTGGTTTCCAGTCTTGGCCACTAATACCATTGAAATTTAGGAGAAGGGATATCTAGAAGGGATATTAGATAATAAATGGGATTGAGACAGTAAACTAGAACAATATTTACAGACAGCAGAACAAGAGGACACAGATCTATGATTACAAAGGACAATTTCAGGACACACACCAGGAATTGCCCAGAAGGTAATTGATGACTGGAACAGATTACCAGGAAAAGTTTGAGGGCAGGGTGCTGGATTTATTTTTAAAAAATCGCTGTGATGGAAAGATGGTAGATTGGGAATTCTGGAAGGATGAGATCAAATGGGACAAATGGCCTTCTTTATCTAAACCTCCGTTGTGATTTTGTGATCTTAACAACTTGCTTTTGCAAATCTTTGAAACATTGGAGGAGATTATAATTTCATGTGATCTGAGGGACGAGGAGTTAAAACCATTCACTTTGTTTTATTCTTGGCTTATTCTATTATTATTATCATATTGTTGTTATGAGTGTGCTCCATGATGCTTCTCAATCTTCAGCCAGTTCATCTACATTGTTATATGCATTGCATAATAAATATTGATTACACATATAATAGAGATATGCAATGTTTCTTTATTAACTCTCTGAATGTTCAAATTAGACAAGCTCTACAGATAGAAACAATAAACATTAACCTCTATAATAGAACTAAGATTCTTTTTATTAAAATAGAGCCACATTTGTATAGAAAATTTAGAAATGAAACAAAGTTTGGAACAGTTTAAAACATTAAAAATAATAATGTGACAATGCTGTTTAGGTATATAAAATATTAAGATAAATTGTCATGAAATAGCACATTTCTATAAATATTGAAAAATACAATGTATCCTGTGAAGCACATTTAGACATTCTACCGATGTGAAATTTGCTGTAACAAATAAGTATAATAAGTATTGATTATATATCAAATTTAACCTAATAAACTATTACAAGTATTAGTCTAAAAGAATTCCATAATCTCGTCCCATTTTAAATCAAGAGATGCAAAGGGTAAGAGAAGGAGATCTGATGAGATAGATAGTAGGTGGCAGAGAAAATAAATTTGGGATATTCCTTACTCTCTAGAATGATCCTAAATTATAATAATCCTTGCATTTGATATAGCGCTTTTCACGTCTTCTAGACGTCCCAAAGTGCTTCACAGAATATACTGTAAAGTGAATTGACCGCATATTTGTGGGCGAACGCGGCAGCCAATTGCGCACAGCAATGTCCCACAAACAGTCGTACATTGAAAATGACCAATTTATTATTGTTTTTTTTTGGAGGAATTATTATTAGGCTCTGTGTGGAGTAAGGAAACTTGCCCAAGGTTTCGCCCTCTGCCTGGAATTGAACTCAGGTCTCTCGCTTGCAAAGCGAGTGCTCTAACCATTGAGCTGCAGGACTCCACTATTAAAAGATTAAAAGAAGGGTTTGGTCGCAGAAAGGAAGAGTGGCAAACTTGATATTGCCAAACCATATCTGATTGTAGTTGATGAGAAACGTTACAGTACAATAAAATACAATTCACAATGTTACAGTGCCTTTCACATTGGGAGAATGTCTCAAACTGTATGGAGAGCATATAGGCTTTATCCAATTTGCTGTCTACCATAGACTTGATAGATTTGAGTTTGCATAGATTGCTGCTGTTCTATCTGCGGGTCTGATAGAGGGTAGGAAATACTTGGCAATTTAGTGGGGACAAAGGATGCTGAAGCCAGAGATCTGACAATTTTCAAGAAGGTCAATTTAAGCAACAAGGTCTACATGGGACTTAGGAAAATGAGTTTATAATTCAAGAAGGTACGTGTGAGGGAGCTTGTCTTTATGAAGGGACACTTTAGTCACATTTTTTTGATTAATGAGTACATCAAGTTCTTTTTGGCAGTTCTTTTGTAATGAGTCTTGCAGTTATGTTGTAATTGTATAAACTCAGTGCCACATGTTTGAGATTTCATAACAGTTCACAAAAAATGTGGAATGTCCTCACCCAGTGAGGAGAGTTACACTCAGTTTGAACTGTGCTTCTTTGCTCAAATAGAGGTAGAACTCTCCCCACACCTATCTCATTGACAGGTTTCCTCTCCTTAGTCCAGTTATCAATGTAACACTGCAACATTGCTAACATAAGGGTGACCTCCTCTGCAGGTTTCATTTTCTGTCCTTTGCACAAAGGAATCGCAGTTATTGTTAGCCAGACATGATAAGTCACACAGCCAAAGACAAAGACTAATTGATGTCAAGTTGGTCATTGACACAAACCTGCAGACAGAAGGGGGCTTTATATCAACTACAACAACTAACATTTATATAACTCTCTTCATGCTGTATAGTGTTTTTCATGCAGATGGGGTTGGATGTCAAGCAAGGGAGAAAGGAGAGGGGAAGGTGACCATAGATTTGGTTGTAGAGGTCTTCAGGTGGGATTTGAAGATTAAAACAAAAGCGGGGCTAAGGCAAAGGAATTGATGGAGGGAGTTCCAGAGGTTAGGGACGTACATACGGCTGAAGGCACAACCACCAATGGTAACGAGGAGGGGTTGGGAGACCTATTTTAGCTGATTGAAATGGGTGAGCAGTGGAATGGGGCATGAGCAGGTCAGAGAGATTGAGAAGTGCTGAGGAGTGAAGGGATTTGTATGCTAGAGTGAGGGTCTTGAAGTTGATCTGTTTGGGGTTAGGGAGCCAATGGAACCTGGCAAGGCCTAGGATGACCAGTGGGCGGAATTAGGTGCATTTGAGCAACGGGTGGTAGAGTTTTGTAAGAAGATGGTCATTATGATGTATTGGATTATAAGGTTTGGCAATCACCTCAGGATCATTAACACAATGTGTAGCTGAACACTGGAACAGTTACTTGTGTGGTAAACATGCACACATTTTGCATTTTTATTTCCAGTCTTTTTTTATTTGTAAAGCTTGCTGTTTTATGCAAGATAAAATAAGTTTCTTAAATAAGAAACAGATGTTGGAATAAAACAGGAACAGCTGCAGGATAATATGTGTGCTGGTGACAGTCAGATTGTGAATATTTATTTACAATATTGTGATAATCAGTCACAACATTCCTCCTACATATTCTCTGTATCAGCCTGGCACAGTGGTAGCATTCTTGCCTTTGAGTCAGAAGGTTGTAGGTTCCAGCCCCACGTCAGGACTTGAACTCACACATTCTAAGTTGACGCATCATTACAGTGCTGGAAGTGCTGCATTATCAGAGGTGAATCCTTCAGATAAAGGACTTTAAATGGAGATCCCGACTCAACTGCCGGTTCAGGTGGACATTAAAGATAACATGGCACTATTCAAAAAGAGAGAAAGGAGTTTCTCCTGGTGTCCTGGCCAACGAATCCCCCAAATACAATTGGTCATTCACTCCATGGCTGTTTGTGGGATATTGCTGTATGCAACGGGCTCCCAATGAGATTCTCACTCTCACTTGTGTAGTTAGTTGATCATAAACATTTTCCAGTACTTTGTATAAATATTAGTTGCATGCTATGCAGTTTCCAAGCTGCATAAAGACTAAACTCATGGGGTTTTGTAAACTGTTTATTGTTTTTGTTCTGTAGCTCAAGAAATTATCCTACATATGGAGCATTAATTGCTTTCTTTAAGAGAGAATTAAATTAAAGCTACATACTGTATTTCAGCAGATATTGAGTTTGTGAAAATGAAAATGCTGTGAAATCCTGTGAAAATGCTCATATTGTATACCTTCGAAAGCTATGTACAAAACAGATAAGATATAGCTGATCACAAGATGGTTCGTTTTGGATCGTATTTCTGAAATAGTGCCCAGATGTTCCACACACGTGCCTGTTTATTTTAAGCCACTTTATTACACAATTGTGCAGGACAGTTGCCTTCATGCAAGGACTTGTTTATTTTCCAGTTCCATGAACTTCACTGAAAAAAATCCCATTCAATCACGTTTGTGGAACATTGCTACATTTTACCCATAAAATACAGTCAAACCACCTTACAGATATCCTGTGAAGCATTTTGGGACGTCTAAGGCTCTCTATCAAATGCAATTAGTATTATTAATCTCTCCAATGATCCATCGGAGGTAACATGACTATTAATTATTAAGCTTTCATGTCATTATTGCAGTGTTGTTCACTGTTTGTTATCCTTTTCTTTTGCAGTTTTTTGCTTTTTTCTTTATAGTTTTATATGTTTTCAGTCTTTCTTTCTATTTCCTCCTTTAATATCCTCTTCTTAATATATGTAAATGATCTGGACTTGGATATAGCAAGTACCATTTCCAAGTTTGTGGATGACACAAAGTTAGGTAGGGTAGTAAACAATGAGAAGGATAGCAGCCAACTGCAGGAAGACATAGACAGAATGGTAAAATGGGCAGACACATGGCAGATTAATTTCAATGTGGAGAAATGCGGGATAATGCATTTTGGAAGAAAGAATGAAGGGAGGTAATATAGGCTGGTAATACAATCTTAAGGGGAGTAAAGGAACAGAGAGACCTGGGGGTGCAGGTAAATGAATCCTTGAACGTGCAGGACAGGGAGATAAAGCTGTAAAAAGGCCATATAGGATAGTTGGCTTTATAAATAGGGGCATAGAGTACAAGAGTCAGGAGGTTATGATTAACCTATATAAAACACTGGTTAGGCCTCAGTTAGAATACTGCCCCAGTTCTGGGCACCGCACTATAGGAAGGATGTTAAGGCATTGGAAAGGGTGCAGAGGAGATTTACGAGGATGGGATCAGGAATGGGGGACCTTGATTATGAGGAAAGGCTAGAGAGATCGGGATTATTCTCATTGGAGCAGAGAAGGTTACAAGGAAACCTAATAGAGGTTTTCAAAATCGTGAGGGGATTTGATAGGTTAGAAAGGGAAAAACAGTTTCCACTGGTGGATGTGTCGGTGACTCGAGGTCACAGATTCAAAATAGTCTCTAAAAGAAGCAGAGGGGAGGTGAGAAGAAATGTTTTCACACAGTGAGTAGCTCGAATCTGGAATGCATTGCCTGAAAAGGCGGCGGAGGCCGATTAGATAATTACTTTTAAAGACGCGGTGGATGGGTATTTGAGGAGGACGGGTTTGCAGAGTTATGGGGAAAGGACTGGGGAGTGGGATTGACATTACATTGCTCTTTTCAAAGAGCCGGCACAGACTCGCTGGGCCGAATGGCCTCTTTTTGTGCTGTACGATTCTATGATTGAGATCAGCGCCTAGGGACATCCTCCCGACGTGAAAGGCACTATACAAATGTAATCTTGTTGTTGTTGCTACTGTTCTCTATTTTTGCTTAAATGGGCAACTTCTGTCTCACCAACTGCTCCCTTAATTTCTACAACAACAACTTGCATTTATTCAGCACCCTTCACTCGGGTAGTATCTTGAAGGACTTAACGCAGTATGGTTTGGGGAGATGACGGAAGCCACGGTGGAAGAAGAAACTCTTCAGGTTTGATTTCAAAACTGTTAAAAAGGGGGCAAGGAACTGAGGCATTGAGTGACAGAGATTCTAGTGTAGTGGCTGAAAGCACAGTAGCCAATTGTGGAGCAGATGAGAGAAGGGATGTGAAGAAGACCCGAGTCAGCTGAGTGTAGAGGAGTCAAGTGGGGTGTGAGCAGATTGAAATGGTTGAGAGGTGACAAGCTATGAAGTTATTTGAAAGTGAGAATGAGGAACTTGAAATCAATCAGTGGAGCCTGGCGATGATGGATGTATGGAGCCTGGTACAGGTGAGAGTTTTGACTCATTTGGACCTAGTTTATAAATAAGCTGGGAGCTCGGGTTAGGAGCTCCCAGCTTATTTATAAACTAAACTAAATAAATCGAAAGATCAGGGTGGGAGTTTCATCAGTGTTTGAAGTAAGACGGGAGATGGCAGGCTATGTGCCAGAGGTGGAGGAGGAGGCAGTCCTGGTCAGGGAGCAGATGTGGGGTAGGAAGGATAACTGGGGTTTGAAACTGACCCCAAAGTTGCTTACAGTTCGATGAGTTTGAGGTTATTAGTCAGTAACCTCTGAGTTTGAAGGTTATAAGTTCAAGCCCCTGGACTGTGAACTCACAAACTTTATCCAAATTAAGCCCATTCTCCCGCTCTCTCACCATAGCCCTGCAAAGTTGTCCTTCCCAAATATCTATCTAGGTTGGGAGGCAGATAATAGGCAGAAGGTGATTAGGTGGGGGAGTGTCCCGAGATGCTACCCTGCGTGAAGAGCTCTGTTATAATGCAAGTTGTTGCTGTTCTTCCAGTGCAATGGAGTCTGTGCCAGAGCCACTACTTTTTCCATGTATATTAATGACTCACAACTGTTAGAGAGAGTGAGGATGAGGGAATATATTGAAGAGCAGTGTGTGACAAGGATCAGAGCAGCAAAGGGACTTGGGAGAGCCGGTACCTAATAATACGCCTCCACTGGCTCCCCATCCCTCAGAGGATTGAGTTCAAAATTCTTGTCAGCACCTTCAAGCTCTTGACCCTCCTACCGCTCCGATCTGCTAACCCCCTTATCAACCTGTCCACTCACTCCACTCAGCAAGCTCTGGCCTGCTCCATGTCCCCCACCCAGCCCGCCCCACGATCAGCAGTCAGACCTTCAGCGTTTCTGCCTACGCCCTCTGGAACTCCATCCCACATTCCCTTCACCTCGCTCCCTCCCCTGTCTCCTTCAAGAGCAAGAACGTCCTCTTCGACGCATCCCCCCTTCCCACCCCATACCCCCGCTCGGGTCCCGATCCCTCATCCCTGACTGTGCAGCGCCTTGGGACGTCCTCCCTACGTGAAAAGTGCTTTATAAATGTAATTTTGTATTGTAATACTGTTTAAAGTGCCATTCAATTCAGGAGGTTGTGCTTCGTGCTGTCTCTATCAGTCCGGACACCCCAACCGAGGAAATGGCAACCCAAGTGCATAGAGACACTGAGCGAGGTATAACATTCCAGGTTTCTACACAAGCGAGGAGAGCACTACACACAGGGCAGAGCGTGTCATACACAAGTTACAGACAGGGCAGTGGACTGAATGGCTGAGTTGGTGGAGATGGGAAATGGTGAGTGGGGGGACAGGAGATTGCGTGGGTGGGGATGGGAGATGGTGAGGATGGGGACGGGAGATAGCGAGTGGTTGTGGGGCTGGGAGGCCGTGAAGAAGGGGAGCGGGACCGAGCAGAGCCGACCTTTGCCCTCAGCCAAGGCAGTGAGATCCGAGTGGCCAGAGATGAGACTTCGGGGGGCAAAGAGTCAGTGACCAACGAGGGGCCGAGGGGAGGTGCCAAGAGGAGGGACCGGGGTGGGGGCCCGGGGAGTTAAGGGGGGGAAGGGGATCGGGGAGGGGAGAGGGGTTAAGGGGGGTCCGGAGAGTTAAGGGGGGAATTGGGGGGGGAGGAGGGAGGAGAGGTGGTTAAGGGGGGGCCCGGGGTTTAAGGGGGGCGGTGGGGGTTAAGGGGTCCTGGGCTGTGGGGGCCCCTGGGGGCTGGTTCGGGGACATGGGCTGGGGGCTAGTTCGGGGTGGGGGCCTGGGCTGGGGGGGCTGGTTCGGGGTCCTGGGTTGGGGGCTGGTTTGGTTTGGGGGGGGAGGGGCTGGTCCGGGGTCGCTGGGGCTGGTTCGGGGTTGTAGTAACTGCTGGAGTCTAACTAGCTAAACCCACACAGCTTGTCATTGAGAACACTATCTGACAAGCTTTCCTGCTGCTTATTCAGCCGGGTCCACCCTACCCATTAGTTAAGGCTTTGGCTGCAGAGTTAACAGGAGCTGAGGGGGACGATTCCCTGCCCCTTCCATGTCCGGCTGATGAGCCAGGCAGAGCTCTGGAGGATGTGGTGAAGCGAAGAAGGAAACAAGTAAGAAAAGACAAAGCTTGAGCAACTTAAAAGAGGAAGGAGATCAGACACAGAGGCTAAAGGGCAAATCTGTGGTTTCTCCAGTCTATATTTTGTTACATTTAACTCCAGGCCTCATCGCTCCATCCAAACCTTTCCTAGTGTTTCACAGGAATGAGTGTAAAGTGTAGTGACTCTACATTTGTGGGCGAACACACACACACACATACAATTTGAGCATAACAATGTCCCACAAAACAGAAATGAGGTGAATGACCCACATTGATCTGAAGAACTGTCCAATTCGATACCAGTTAGAACCCACTTCTCTTTTCCACGACACTTGCCGGGCTGTGGTTCCAGCTCAGATCTCCCTGCCGTGGCTTTACTCACAGCATTAAAGCAACTTACAGTGGTGTGTAACAGTGTGCGTGTGAGATACATATAGAGTGTGGGACAAGTGTTGCAAAGATTGCTGTAAGAAACATCACGACTCAGTGTGTGTGTGTCAGGCTGTCTCTGTGTGTGTGGGTGTGTGTGTCAGGCAGTCTCTCAGTGTGCTCAGGGCACTGCACAAGCACAACCCTGTTTATCAGTCTCTGTCATCCGGTTTCTTGCCATTTCAACTCTCTCTCCCGCACTCTGACCTCTCCATGCATGGGCTTCTACACTGTTCCAATGAGCCACAGCGCAAGCTCGAGGACCAGCACCGCAGTTATCTGCTCAGGACCCTACAGCCTCTTCCCTCAATATTGATTTCAACAATTCCAGACCATAACAGTTCACCTTCCCCCTCCCCCTCTTCTGTGACCATCACCACATCATCCTGGTCCCAGACAGCTTTTCTCTCCCTGGTCTGCCTTAGCTCTTTTCCAGTCAAGCATTTTCACCCTTGACTGTACTTTGTCCTTGTTCATGAGTAATCTAAATCTAATAATATTATGGTCACTGTTACCTAGATGCTCCCCTTCCAAAACTTGTTCAACCTGACCTACTTAATTCCCTAGGAAAAGATCCAACGCTTCCTTCCTTGTAGGACTGGAGACATACTGGTCCAGAAAATTTTCCTGTACACAGCTGATGAATCTTTCTCCGGCCTTGCCCTTAACGCTGCTATTTTGCCAATCTATATTGGGATAATGAAATCTCCCATTTTGACAACTCTGTTTGCCCTACATCTGTCCGTGATCTGGTTGCAGATCTGCTCTTCTATCTCCTTCCCGCTATCTGGTGGTCTATAGTAAACCCCTATCAGTGTAACCACTCCTTTCCTATTTCTGACCTCTAACCAGATTGATTCTGGTCTCGTCCCTTTCTACAGCTACAATTGTATCCTTAACTAATATTGCCACACCTCCAACCTTCTCTATCCTTCCTGAACACATTATATCCTGGAATATTTATCTCCCATTCCTGTCCTGGCTTGAGTTACTGCTACCACATCGTAACCCCTTACGGCCAGTTGAACCTGCAGCTCATCAACCTTATTCCCTAAGCTCCGTGCATTTAGGTACATGCATTTGAGGAAATTGTCCACATGTACCTGCTCTATATTTCCCACTTGTCTTTTTCCTCTATTCCCTAATCTATTGTGTATCCTGGGATACTCACCCCCCTTCGCCACCAATTTAAATTAGCCGCCCCAGCATTCGATAATCTCTTGGCCAGGAAGTTAACCCCTGCCTTGCTTAAGTGCCGCCCATCCGCAAGGTAATGATCCCACCTCCCCCAGTAGTGGTCCCAATTGTCCACAAAACGGAAACCTTCTTTTCTGGACCATTTTTCCAGCTAGTCGTTCATACGCCTGATCCTTCCATTATGGTGCCCCGTTGCCTGAGGCACCAGGAGTAACCCAGAGATCACCACCTTGGATGTTCTGGCCTTGAGTTTGTTCCCCAACTTTTGATACTCGCCCTAGAGTATCTCAGCCCTCTTCTTGGGTCCCCACATGGACCACGACTTCTGGACATTCTCCTTCCCCCTGAAGAATCTTGTCCACACGCTGGGTACGTCCACTACCCTCACACCAGGAAGGCAGCAAACCATCCTAGCCTCACGATTCTTATGACAGAAGATCCTGTCAGTGCCTCGTACTGTTGAATCCCCTATCAGAACAGTGTTGCCCGTGTGATCCATGCCCCTGTCCTGTTGGAGAGAATGTTCACTGCTGTCCTCACGGGAGGTTTCCACGCTCCTAATTGCTAAGGCTGAGTACTGATTTGAGACCGGGACTCTGTTGGGGGTGCTCTGCCTTGCACAAGCCCTCTTCTTTCCCCATCGCAATGTCACCCAATCACTTTTAGCATGTGGCTGTGTGTTGGGCTCCTTTGGGAGTGGTCCTGTTCCTGAACTCTGACCTCCCAATGGTTCCAGTACCCCTCTCTCATGGTTCCTATACAGTGATGGTCTGCTATCAGTAAGTCCTAGGGGAATGAGGGTCTCCTCCACCGTACCATCCAGGAACCTCTCACTGTCCCTAATGAGCGCAGTGTTTGCACCTGGGCTTCCAGCTCAGCTACTCTCAGCTGAAGCTCCCTAACTTCCAGACACTTGCGGCAGATGAAGTCGCCCCGGCTTAAGGCGCCCTCCATCGACTCCCACATGTGACAGACCTCGCAGTTTACCTGCCACACCATCTTCACTATCTTTATATAGATACAAAGATATATAGCCTGCCCCCACTTTCCCCTCTGCACCTAATTCCCACTCTCACCAAATTCCCTCACACTCTGGCCTCAGGTCGAGTGAGGCTCTCGGAGCTATCTCCTATTTATACTTTCTGGGTTCAACCCGTTTCTGATTTGCTCAGCAGTAATTTGGAATTAACACCTAATCAAGTGATTAATCAATAAATTAAGTTAATCAATAAGTTACTTGTTATTGGCTAGGCCTAATTGACTACTGCTGCTCCCTGTAAAGTTACCACACAAGACCAATGTACCAATGGTATCAGCAATTTTAACTAACACAAGACTTAAAACAACTACAACTACTACAAGACTTGAATAATAACAACAACAAATTGGGTTATGTACTCACGATAGCAGTTCTCAAGACACCCACAGCAGCAATTCCCACTCTTACCAAATTCCCTCACATTCTGGCCTTGCCTCACTCCGGACGTAGCTCACTCTGGGCTCTTGGCTCGAGCTCCAGGGGCTCCAAGAGCTCCAGGGACTCCAAGAGCTCCAGGGGCCCACATCTTCCAATTGTGCATAGCAGTGTCCCACAAACAGTCGTGAATTGAGTGACAAACTTTTTATTTAATTTTTTCTTGCGGGATTCTTATCAGGCACGTGGAATAAGGAGACTTGCACAAGATTTTGCCCTGCCGGGAATCGAACCCAGGTCTCTCGCTTGTGAGGCGAGTGCTCCGACCACTGAGCTACAGGACTCCAAAAATACTAATATACCAAAACATTTAATTTCCAAATATGCACAATTTCTGTAGTAATGTTGACAGCTTACCATTCCAGATGTGTGCACTGAAGGGAAGTACTGTACTGAAGCCTTTCCACCTATCTTGTGGGAGTAAAAGAAAACATACAGACATGGAGAGCAAAGCATATGTCTCTGTTGCACAGCAGGTGGAAGAATTTCAACGTCGCACACCATCACATTATCATTTGAGAAGCAAGCAACTTGTGGAAGAAGGTAAATGGGATTTCAACCAAACTCGGTGTTGTTTGTATGATTGCCACCATATCTTCAGCTCTGTGGTTATAAAACTATGCTAGTCTGTCATTGCAGGATCCACCAGCTGAATGGAGGGGAGGGGGCGCGGGAGAGTCACGAGTGACATTGACTAGCTCGGCCCAACCTTATTGAATGTTCAAAAGTGACATGTCAGTAGAACCATTCATACTGCTGAATCACTGTTAATGTGACACTAATTGGCTCCTTGATGATGAAGGAATTGCTTTCCTCTAATCTAGAGTGGGAGTCCTTTAGGCTATAATGTACTCTATACAATTCAGATATCTTTCTAAAGACAGCTTATTAGCATCCAGGAAACTCTTGTACTGTCACTTGGATAGTCTCATTTCTCCTCTTCAGCCATGTCAGGAATTGAGCTTCTACTTGGTGCTGTCACTCCAATGCAATGCTGGAGTCTGTATCATAACATAGTTATAATCCATGACACTATTGGAAAACAGCAGAGGGCTTTTCCCTGGATGCTGGCAACAATTCTCAACCATTTGTCATCCACCTTAATAATAATAATAATCCTTGCATTTGATATAGCGCTTTTCACGTCGGGAGGACGTCCCAAAGCGCTTCACAGAACACACTGTAAAGTGAATTGACTGTATATTTGTGGGCGAACGCGGCAGCCAATTGCGCACAGCAATAATAATAATAATAATAATCCTTGCATTTGATATAGCGCTTTTCACGTCGGGAGGACGTCCCAAAGCGCTTCACAGAACACACTGTAAAGTGAATTGACTGTATATTTGTGGGCGAACGCGGCAGCCAATTGCACACAGCAATGTCCCACAAACAGTCGTAGATTGAAAATGACCAATTTATTATTGTTTGGGGTTTTGGAGGGATTATTATTAGGCTCTGTGTGGAGTAAGGAAACTTGCCCGAGGTTTCGCCCTCTGCCTGGAATTGAACTCAGGTCTCTCGCTTGCAAAGCGAGTGCTCTAACCACTGAGCTCCACCTTGTGGCTATTTATGGAACTTACTGGTGCAGGGGTCTGTTTACAAAAATAGCCATGACAAGACCATAAATTTGTGAGTGGGTTTCAACATTTCACTATAAAGTTTTATTTTTTTTCCAACGTGCACCATTGAAGCCTTTTTTATGTTCATTGCTATATTCTAGAACATGCATAAAGTTTAGTTTGTCAATTTTCTTGCTTTTAAATGCCAACTGTTGGCGATGTGGTGCCATGAGCTCCACTGTCAGATGGTGATGATTTGTAAAGGCTTTCAGAAATTGCTAATGTACCCATAATTCTCAATCGGTTATTGATTTTCTGTGCGGCTCCCAGTCTCAGTTTTGAACATCAGTATTGTTCAATTGACACGTTTTAGCTGACTTAACCGATTATTAATATATATACGCATACGGATGGGTATGATTTGCCATGGCAGGAAGTGCTAGTAATAATCCTTGCATTTGATATACAGCTTCCATCATGTTGTTGAGATGTCTTGAAACATTTCACAGAATAAATTGTAAAGTGGATTGACTGCATATTTTGTGGATGAAATGCATCAGCCAATTGCGCAATGTCCTACAAACAGTCATGGATTGAGCGACTTTTTTGCAAGGCAAGTGCGCAGGACTCTAGGAATATTGAAATTTAACATAGTTATAGATATACAATTTTCTGTATGCTCTCATGTCTATCTTTCCAATACAAAAGCGCTAAAGAAAGGTTAAAAATTACTTATTAATATACCAATTCTTTGGTTAGAAGTGAATGGTTTGGTTTCCAGGTTTGCTTCCTGAGGTTTCAATCACTTGAGTAACTTCTGTAGTTTTCTAAAGCACTGATTTTGGTCATTGCTGCTGCTTCAGTTACAGATTCAAAGCTCAAGAACTAAACCCCAGAATCCTGGAAGGTGGTCCCAGAGAAGCCACCGGTGAACGAACCCACAGAGCTTATTGGCTTTCGCTTGGAGACCGACAATCGTATCAGGAAGCGGGAAGAAAATCGCAAGCCCGAGGATCAGGAGCAGTACTTTTTCCATCCCTGTCCGTGCCCCATCCGGATGCTGGAAGATGTTGTGGTGAGGATATTATGAGCTGAGATGCATTGCAGAATAGGAGCTATTGTTTCTATTATTCAAGAGACATGCATTTAGTTGTAATTTTTTTTAATATCCTAAAAATTGACTAGATTTTCTTCCAGGGAGTTCCAGAAAAGAGTAAGCTACCATTGACAGTGCCTCATTCTCCAGTTTTTGCAGTGAAAAGCCGTACAAGAATTCCACTTAAAGAGGAGCAGGTAGGGTGCTGTGACACGCTTCTGGAAAAATAATCCTGAGGTTGTGACTAGAGGATGACTGGGAAAGAGCCTATTTTTATGATTATAATCCATGCTGGTGCAGCAAACAGCTTTCACTTATTTAATTTGCTTCATGTACCATAACATCAAAGTGCTTCTTTCTATTAAACTTGTAGGAAGAAAAGCTAGTAAAGCAGATTAAGATAAACACTATGCCACACTGTGCCGTCCCATTCAAGCCAAAACCCCTGGAAGAGAAGAATGTAGAAATACAGCCATTCTCATTTGAGGCTCAGGACAACGAGAGGCAAACACTGAAGGAAAAGAAACTGCAAGAAATCCGTAAAGAGATGGCTGAGGTAAGTGTGGTCAACTTTCTCACCAGTTTAGCCATCCTGGAGTCCTGTAGCTCAGTGGTTAGAGCACTCGCTTTGCAAACGAGAGACCTGAGTTCAATTCCAGGCAGAGGGCGAAACCTTGGGCAAGTTTCCTTACTCCACAGAGCCTAATAATAATCCCTCCAAAAAACCAAAAACAATAATAAATTGGTCATTTTCAATCTACGACTGTTTGTGGGACATTGCTGTGCGCAATTGGCTGCCGCGTTCGCCCACAAATATACAGTCAATTCACTTTACAGTGTGTTCTGTGAAGCGCTTTGGGATGTCCTCCCGGCGTGAAAAGCGCTATATCAAATGCAAAGATTATTATTATTATTATTATTATTATCCTAGCAAAACTGTTTACCTAGCAGCAAGTAAGAACCCGGTTGTTAGCCGATTGGTAGATCACTTTTCTGGAGTTAATAATTCCTTCAAGAAATTTTTTTTAATTGTCGCTCAATGCACAACTGTTTATGTGACTACTGTGCGCGATTGGTTTCTGCGTTTTGCCCACCAATTATACAGTCAATTCACTTTACAGTATATTCTGTAAAGTACTATGAGAAGTCTTGAAAACGTGATAAATTGCTATATCAAATGCAAGGATTATTCTGTCAGTTTTAATTACCAATCACTTTAACACACAAATTGCATAGCTAGATTCTGAGGGATTTATGTCTTATTAAATGAACAACGTGCAATTAAACTCCCACTAATATCAGGTTTGGGTCTATAGATTCAGACCCACTACTATCATAACCAGTCTTTTGAAAATAGCTGCCATTGGCATCTCTTTTTTCATGTGTGCTCTGCCAGAGGGAAACCGCCTGTGATGCTTCTGCTTATTATGCAGGATGCAGGCAGTCAGAGGTGGAAGGTTGCTATGAAATTGGTAACTATAAACGGTTATAGCATGTGGGGCATTGTCGTATGTTCTGACTGTATTTCAATATTTTTAAATAATAGACAATAGACTATAACCTGCAAGAAATGGCTAAAACTTCCTTCCATTACCTTGTATAGGTCCCTACATTTAAAGCGCAGCCACTTCCTGACTTTGACTTGGCTCAGTTACCAGAGAAGGTGGTGAAGTCTCCAACTAAACTCCAGCCTTTCCATCTACGCATAGAAGAGAGAGGGGTTGTTCAAGCAGAACGCTGGACGCAGATGGTAAGCAAACTCTTGAGAAAGATTGGCTAAATATCTGCTGACCACTTGGTCTACACTCTTTGTATGAGCTTTGTTCTGTACGTGTATGTTCTGTAGATGTTGCGTAATTTAAAAACTGCACCGGATTGTACAGCTTTCATCAGTGAAGAATCCGATAAACTATTTGTTTTTCTCCACAATGCTTCCAGATGTACAGTCAATTCACTTTACAGTATATTCCGTGAAGCACTTTGAGGTGTCTCAAAGATGTGATCTGGCACTATATCAAATGCAAGGCTTATTTATTTATTACCCAGATTATCATATGTAGATCCTCGGATTCAACAATCTTGGTGCCTTTGAGAACGTTGATGTGTAAGATTTCTGTGGCCTCCCTGTTCCAAGTGAATGGAGTGTGTCTATTGCTACTGTCTGCCTCTGCTTCCCAGTTAATGAGTTAAGAATCATTCAGCATCTTGGCTCTGTATCTAATCGATTAGTGGGATGAGTGAGAGCTGCTGTGGAATGACCTTCTATCTGCTGTAATGCATGATGAGAAAACTAAGCGGAAGTTTAATGAGAGTTTGGTTTCTTTGAATAGATGAAAGAAGAGCTCAGGCAACAAAAGGAAGCTGCATGTTTTAAAGCCAACCCCAGCTCTGCTATTTGCCGAGAGCCATTCATGCCAAAGAAAGCAGAGCGATCACTGACAGGTATTGTGTGCTTTAAAGTTTTGCCAAATGGTCTGATATTATAAACTATAGTCAGGTAACTAGCTTTCAGATTGTTGTTAAAATTCACAGTATTTCATCTTCAAAGTAATCCCAGTACAAGTGCAAGTCCTCCCACCTGCCCCCTTCCATAGATTTCGGGCTGGTGTGTGTTGGATGCAGTATTATAAATGGCGGGGGGGGGGTGTAATCATAGGAGCATCTTGTTGTCTGATGTGCCAGTGATCAATCTTCTCGTTAATAAAAGCTCTTATTGGCACAGGGCCTTTTGTGACAAAGGAAAGGCAATTTGGTTATGCGTGTGGTGCTGATAACTGTTTGGGTAGAAATTTGAAGGACAAAGGATTGTCTGATGTAATAGTATTCCAGCTCTTCAGTCTGCACAATATTTCCTTCTTGACGTTCACTTTTTCTGTGTCACAATTTGCTGAGTTATTTGAGCCTTTGTCTCCCAACTTAGAGAAGCTTTCTGTTTCTGTATTTCAGGAAAGCTTTGAGCCGGCAACTGAGAAGAGAGCAAAAGAACGTATGGAATTTGAGAAGTACAAAGCTGATAAAGAGGTGATGCGAGAGCAGGCAGAACAGGAAAAGCAGAATCGAAAAGAGGAGCAAGAGAGAAAAGAAATTGCACAACTTCGTCATGACAAGGTAAGTTGTTGGACTTAAAGGGCAAAGAGGAATGAGGGTGACCAAGCCAGGACCAATATTGTATACTCAAATAGACTTGTTTCACCATTGAGAATCAACTGATGATATTGCAGCTTATGTCACAAATATCACAAATCCTTCACAGATTTACTGTAGAGTTTTGCAGGTGAACTTGATAGACAGTTTGTGCACAGCAATGCCTCACAAACAGATATGAACTGAACAACCAATTTTATTTGGGGATTATTGATCAACTGGGAGAAACTATTCTCTTTTTGAATCGTGCCATCATTACCATCCATCTAAAAACAGGCAAATTGGGACCTTGGTTTAACATCTCATCTGAAGGACAATGTAGTGCGTTCCACCAATTCACTGGAGTGTCAGCATTTGAACATGAGCTTAAAGTCTCTAGATTAGCAGTTGTAGCGCAGGAGGCTAAGCTTTCTAACCTTCTAGAAGAGCGATCTGTTTTGTACAGTTGCTGCAATCGTGCACTTTCAAGAAAGAGCTATTGGGGTAAGAATTGGGCAGAACCCTGACTGAAGACTGCCTCTTCTCTTTCACGTGTGCTCTGCTGAGATCAGACCATCTTCCCTCAGTGTATCAACTCGGCTCAGTGGTTGCTCTTGCCTCCAAGTCAGAAGGTTGTGAGTTCAGGTCCGACTTTGGGATATAGAATGACACATTGTAAGCTGATTCTCCAATATAGTACTGGGGTAGTGCATTGTCAGAGGTGTCGTCCTTCTGATGAGATATAAACCCTGATCAGGTTTAAGATTCCAAGGCACTATTCAAAAAGGAGAAAGAAGTTTTTCTCTCTCGCGGTGTCCTGACCAACAATTCCCATTATAAAATTGCTCACTCTCTTCATGGCTGTTTGTAGGACACTACTGTGTGCAACTGGCTAACCACAATGTTAATGGATGTGAAGGCCCCCCATTAAAAGTAATAGGTGTAACAATTCCCAGATCAGTAATTTATTGTGACAACTGCAAATCTCCATGGACCAACCTTTTGAGGCTGGAGGACAAACGTTTGGGTTGAGTGCATCCCAGACTTCCCAATGGGAACGGTCTTCCACTCGGCTGGAGGAATACATCACAAGTGAATGTTGCTCAATTTATCTTTAACAATCTTTGGTCTGGGAGATTGAGCGGCTGTGTGGATTTTGCTGAATGGCAGGTTTGTTTGGTATTAACGAGTGGAGTCCTGTAACTTAATGGTTAGAGCACTCGCCTAGCAAGCGAGAGGACCTGGGTTTGATTCCCGAGCAGCGGAAACATTAGGCAAGTTTCCTTGCTCCACATGTCTCTGTTTACTTAGCAGTAAGTAGGAACCTGGTTGTTAGTTCATTGGTGAATTGCTTTTCTGTAAATAATAATCCCTTCAAAACATTATTTTAATAAATAATTTGGTTCCCTCCTACCTCTCTGACCTACTATCCCCCTACTTCCCTGCCCGTACCCTCTGTTCCTCTGGCTCCGGTCTGCTCCACATCCCCCGCCCCAACATTGGTGGCCGGGCCTTCAGCCTCTCAGCCCCGAGGCTCTGGGACTCCATCCCCCAGTGGCTTCGCCTTGCTTCCTCCCTTTCCTCCTTCAAGGCCGGTCTCAAGACCTTTCTCTTTGACCTTCAGCTCCCCTCTCGACTCTCTACCCCCTCCCTCGCTCCCTCCCTTCCCTCCCCCCACCCTGACCATTTCCCCCCTGCTCGGGTCCTGACCCAACTGTGCAGCGCCTTGGGACATCCTCCCGATGTGAAAGGCGCTCTATAAATGGAATCTTGTTGTTGTTGTTGTTGTGGTTACTCAATCCACTGTTATTTATAAAATACTGCTGTGTGCAATTGGCTGCTGTCTTTCACCCATAAAATAGTTTGTTCACTTTATAGTATATTTTTTGAAGTGTTTTGAGATGTCTCTGACATACAACGTTATATCGAATACAGGGCTTATTATTAGTGAGGATTTTTTTCTTTTTGCAATTTTCCCATTGCTGGGAATATTAAAGAATCCTAACACTAGTGTCTCTGCAGATACACAAAGCAAACTCTGTCCGTCATTACAAGAAAGTCGAAATTCAGCCCAGCGAGCAACAGCTTACCGTTCCAACCACCCCAAACGTTTCCGATAGGTTTCGTCTGTAACGCGCCTGTTTGTCTTTCTGTTCTTATCTGGAAACTCAAGTATTTGAAACTGTCACAATTTCTTTGACAAGTACCATAAGCTCTACTTTAACCTGTTTTAATATTTATAATAATAATCCTTGCATTTGATATAGCGCCTTATCACGTCTTCGAGACATCTCGAAGCGTTTCACAGAATATACAGTAAAGTGAATTAATTGTACATTTTGTGGGCGAAATACGATAGCTAATTGCACACATCAGTGTACCACAAACAGTTGTTGATTGAGTGACCAATTTATTATTTATTTTTGAAGGAATTATTAACCCCCGAAAAGCGATCCGCTACTCGACTACAACCAGGTTCCAACTTACTGCTCGGTAAACAGAAGCGTGGAGCAAGGAAACCTACCAAACATTTTGCCCTGCCGGGGGAATCGAACCCGGGTCTCTCGCTTGTGAGTGCTCTAACCACTGAGCTACAGGACTCCATTCATTGGAAAATACTGTATACAGGTATACATACCTGTCTTTCATAAGCAAACTGAAAGCAAAAGCAAGAAGGAAGAAATTGTGTCCTGGCCAACAATCCCCCAAATAAAATTGGTCACTCACTTCTTGGTTGTGTGTGGGATATTGCTGCGGTCAAATTGGCTGCTGTGTTTGCCCCCAATAGTCAGTCACTACGCTTTATAATAAACCCCGTGACGCACTTTGAGATGTTCTGACATCATAATGTGATATATCAAATGCATAGATTATTGTTAATAGAACTTGAGTTGGATAAACAATGGTCATATTTATTAGCTTTCTCTGTAGAATATGAAGATCTTAGAGTGAACTGTTGAAAATGTCTGTTTATTAGTCCACATGATGTGGAATTTTCTGGATTAGTCAGTCTTAATTTGGTAAATTTTAATTATTTTCTCTTTGTCTGCAGTGCAGAGAACCCTTCCAAAGAGATGATGTGATTTTCCTGAATGGGAGTAAAGAAGAAATGGAAATTCTTAAGAGAAGAGTGGAGGAACGGAAATTGAAAGCCAAGCTGGAGAGGGTAACTGCGCAGTAAACTTCACACAAGGTGTATAATTTGGGACCCAAACATTTTGGGACCCAAAGTCATTTAGATAACTTAACTGACGTCCGATTTCCAGGCAAACTGTATAAATAGTATAAAACCTAATTTAATCAATAATCTATACTGTGCATGAGTAATTCAATGCAGCCGCTAAGTGTAGAAGGAATAGAGGGTAGGGACACGGAGTTCCAAGTTAGGAGGTGATTAATACAACCAAGTGGTTTTGATAAGAAACTGAATGGAACTCTGGTGAGTGAATGTACGTTTTGGTCGTTTACACGATTTATAAAGATCAGACTTGTGTGAGTTTTACTGTGTTTGTGTGTTTGTGAAGAGATATATATATATTGTCCCTTCACTTTGAACTTGGGCAAAAGGTTAAGATTCAAGGAGTATAAATCAACTGAATCCTAATAATATGCACAAGACCAAAAACGATCGTCCCAAACCCTCGGGGCACTTCCATAATTCAAACAACAACAACTTGTACTTGTATAGCGCCCTCCATACAGGGCAGCATCTCACAGCGCTTAACAATGGCGGAGCTGAACTCCGGTGTGGGGTGGTGGAGGTGACCGTAATCATGGTCGAAAAGGAAGGTTTTCAGGTGGGACTTGAAAAGGGGGAGAGAGGGGCAAGGCGGATGGATTGAGGGAGAATGTTCCAAAGTTTGGGGGCGTAGTGGCTGAAAGCGTGACCTCCGATGGTGGGGCAGAGGGTGCGAGGGACAAGCAGGAGGCCGGTGCCAGTCAAGCGGAGGCGCCGGGTGGTGGATTAGGAAGTGAAGAGGTCGTAGAGGTAGGGAGGTGCCAGAGAGTGGAGCAATTTGAACACGAGAGTGAAGATCTTGAAGTCAATCCGTACGGTGATGGGGAGCTAGTGGAGCCTGGGCCAGAACTGGTGAGATATGGGGACGGAGTTTGGTCAGGGTCAGTATGCGGGCGGCAGAGTTTTGCACGAGCTGATCTTGTGAATGGTGGAGCTGGGAGACCGGCGAGAAGTGCGTTGGAGTAATCCAGGCCGGAGGTGACAAACGCATGCACGAGGGTTTTGGCTGCATTTGGGGTAATGTACGGTCGGAGACGGGTAATGTGGTGGAGGTGGAGGAAGGCGGTCCTGGTCAGGGACTAGATGTGGGCAAGGAAGGACAGCTGGGGTTCGAACCAGAGGCATGGATTGCGCACGGTTCGATGAGTCTGAGGGAGAGTCCAGAGAGGTTGAGGAGTTTAGATCTGTAGGAATAAAGACTTTGACAGGGGCCGAGGAGTATGGCTTCCGTCTTGTCCACATTCAGCTGCAGGAAGTTTGCACTCATCCAGGCCCTGATGTTTGCCAGACAAGCTGATAGCACATCAGCGGATCTGGAGTCGATACTGGAGGAGGAAAAGTAGATTTGTGTGCCCTCCGCATACATGTGGAAGTTTACCCCGTGTCTGCAGGTGACATCACCCAGAGGGAGCAGATAGATTAGGAAAAGAAGGGGGCTAAGAATGGAGCCCTGGTGTATCCCGCAAGTGACCGGGTGGAGAAACCATTTGCCGAAATGAAATGGAGACGGATGGTTAAGTAGGAATCAAGCCATGGGAGCATGGTACACTAAGGTGGATGAGGGAGGAGAGGCGGTAGAGGAGGATGGTGTGGTCAACTGTGTCAAAGAGAGAGATCCAGGAGGACGAGGAGGCAGAGGAACCCTGATCACAGATAGAGAGGATGGGAAGTCGTTTGTGACTTTGATAGGCACTATCTCTGTGCTATGGGCAGTCAGGACAAAAATCAGACTGGAGGGGCTCGAGGAGGAAGTGGAGGGAGAGGTGTGATCAAAGTTCACTGCAACAATGTGTTCCAGTGTTTTATGTGGGTGATTGTAGTTGAGAGGGAGGAGGGAGAAATGGGGGTTTAGGAGTGGCAGGAGCCGTGGCGGAGGGAGAAGGCGGTGTGGATGATCTGGTTGAGGTGGAAGGGGACATTGTTGGGGTGGAAGGAGGATGCAGCCATACGGATGTTTTCAATTTTTGAAATCTAAGACCTGTCAGAATACCGTATATAATTTAGGACACAAGATGTCAAGTGACTGCCAGGATGGTGGAAGGCGACATAGATGGATCTTGGTTTTTTTTTGCCTAGCAAATTCTTATTTTCTTATTTCTCACCCCAGGTTGCAGATTGTGGCTGCATATTATTCACATATTCATTATTTTCCTGTTTTGCAGAAAGCAAAGACGTCAAAGACCATATCTAAACCTGCTGCTACTGAAGGTAATTAGTTAAATGAATTGTTAGCCGCAAAAAAATCAATAAAGCGAGGGGCTTAAATCCAATAAATCATTCTGTAAAGGACAGATTTCTGTCAAAGTTGCTTATTAGAAGCTGGTGCTTAATGAAAACTGTGTCCTGGAAGGAGGAGACATAAAAACATAAGTACATAAAAAATTGACCTCATGGCTGCTGGTTGGATATTAGACATTGATTAGTATCGGGTGGTTTGCTGTTGTATCAAAATTAAGGATTCTTGTATTGTTCCTATTTTCTTCCCACATGAATCCTGCTCGGTGCTTGCTCCCTCATACCCACCCGCCTCCTCTCCTGATCTCCCAGCTCTATTGCCTTGCCGTCTGCTAACAGATGTTATCAATCTCTCCATGTCCACTTGTGCAGTTCCCACTTCATTTGAATCTGCTGTCACCCCCTCTTCACAAAAATCCCTTCCTTAATTACCATCCCACCTCTAACCTGCCAACAACATTCTCTCCTCATTCTTATCTGTAACCAGGGCTCTCTGTATCTTCTTGTACTCCTTGATCTCTCTCCAGGCTTCAATGTTGTCAACCACTATCCTTTTACACCACCTCACCTCTCAACTCCACCTTCACAGTTTGGTCCTCTCCTGGTTTCACGCTTACACATCCCAACTTTGCCTACCCTTTCACAGTTACTTCAGGGCTCTGTCCTCAGTCCTCTTTAATATCTACATGCTCCCGCTCGGTGATGTCTTCTACAGACATGGGGTTATCTTCCATATATATGCAGATGACACCCAAATATGTGGTGAATGGATGGATGAAGGTTTCAGCAGCCTGATGGGAGAGATGTTGGAGGAACCGTGCGATGTTGTGGAGATGGGGAAGGCAGAGCGGGTCACGGCATGGATGAGGGGTAGAAAGGACAATTTGACAAGGGTCAAACAAGATGGGAGAGTTCCGGACTGGTTCAGCGAGATAGAGTGTGCATCCCTGGATGCTGCCAATGCCTGAGGTGTGGAGGCACTATCTTGTCCCCTCCCACCTGTGCCATCTCAACTCATACCGATCCGGCTGCTCTCCACACAAAGCTTCCTCTGCAACATCGGGCTTTTCTCCAAATACACTGTTACTACACTTGGTAGCAATTTCCTGTGAAATACTTTGAGACAAAGTCACTGGATCAGATGCAAAGAGGATTGTAGTATTAGGAATTAAAGCCCTTAACCCTATTGTCTCGATCTTTTGCAGGTTTAAATACTTTTGTTACTTTGTGCATAGAAATTCCAGAGTCATCAAGCACAAAGTCCGAAGAAACAATCACCAGTGAGCAGTGAGCACACTATTTCTGAAACAGACAGAACCAGATACCATCACCGCCTACTTTAGTTGTAAATCCAGGAGATTAAATTTCTTTCCTCTATGTGGACTTTTTCTCTAGGATCTCTTCCTAATTCTGCCGAGACTCCAGTGGCACTTGTGTGATTTTAATCCTGGTGGTATTGAAAGTGAAAATGTTTAATTGGTGATGGGATCAGACTGAAGTGGTGAGACTTACCTCAGGCCCAGAGCTCACACTAATTATTGCTCAAACGCGCTTCCAATTGTCTACTGGTGGCTTTACTCTCATGAAAACTCTTCATTTTGCTTAATAAATCTCACAAAGGATTCTTCATTGTCATCTTCTGTAGCAACACATCTAACAGCAGCTCACACACATGAGGAAACAATCAGCAAGTGCACCAGCGAGGCCCAGAGCACAATCATTCTGTCAGGAAAGCAGTGGTCCTGGGGTTGAGGCAGAAAGATAGTTGGTTGTTACACACATGCAGAGCACAGCACCCCCCCACGCACACACACACTTTTCTGTAACTTAGGGTGCAGTTATTTGTGTTTTTTAGCAGCTGATTCACACCACATCCTACAAACAGCTTCTCAGTGAATAATCCACTCTGCAGTGATGGCGGGCGGTGCTGCACTTTATTTTGTTCCACCAAGCGCTCTAGGACTCTGCCCTGCGCGAGGGGCGCTATATAATTGCAGATTATTGTTACTCATTACATTTCAAAGTTTATTATTATTTTCTAGGTTGTAGCTCTTGCAGCTGAGCCCGGCTCGTCAATGCTGTGTGAAACATTGATTATATTGAGATGTGGGATACGAACCGACTGTCTGCTTCTGTCCAGACCAGTTTAAACTCATTGATTTGGAGTCAGAACATGTTTATGTGGTTCGGGGTCTGTGTGTGTGGGACCTGTGTCCAGGGGGGAGACTATGTTTGGAGGCTTGTCACACGCATGGAACATGCACGGATGTGGGGTCGAAAGGACAGTTGCGGGTTAAACAAGACGCCAAGGTTCTGGACCGGCTCAGTGAGGTGGAGTGTGCATCCCTGAATGGTGATGCTGTCAGTGCCTGAGGTGTGGAGGAGCTGACCTGAGCCATACACACAGCCACACACACAACCCCCGGTGTAGCATCCTGTTAGTGTAGGAAAGGGTTAACCTGTAAATCAGGCACTCAGCAGGTAATATCAATGACATGATTGGCCACCAGACAGTCTGGGCTATGGTGCAGGTATAGAAAGGTACCTTTTCTACCGGATGTGCTGAAACAGGTGAAAAAATCATCTGCCCAACCTGGTTCAACATATAAACATGTAGATACTTGAAGCTTCAGTTGTGTTGATTCAGGACCGAGAGTTGGTTTCTTTTTGGGGGTGCTATGGGGAGAGAATGGGGTTGGCCTATTTGGCTTGAATGGCAGCCTCCTGTGCTGTATAATTCTATGATTCTGCCCCAAACCAGGAATGTTATTGGAAACCAGCTGTTTATTTAAACGGAGGCAGAAGCTGAACCGAGTGGCTTTGACCAACAGCTGTGATAAGGGTTGGGGTTCAAATCATAATAATAATCGTGGCGTTTGACCCAGAGCCTGATCACGTCATTGAGATATCTCAAAGCGTTTCAGAGGACATGCTGTAAAGTGTGGTGACTGTTTGTGTTTTGCAGGCAAAACAAAACATAAGCAAGAAAACTGAATCGGTAAATCTCTGAACCAGCAGCTGATTCGCTAAACGAATCAATAGAAAATTGTGTGATTATTGTAAACTAATCAATATAAAACCATGTGAAGTCTGTGAACCAGTCAATAGCAAAGAAACCCATGTGCTGATACTGGTTACAGCTGTGAAGAGTAGATCAACTGGACCTTGTGAGGAATGGGATTCCTTTATTGGCCACATGATAGAACTGACCTTTGGGTATTTAACCCAGAGGCTGAGCGCAGTAACAGCCCAACCGTCGGAGGAAGGAGTCACCTCATCAGCTCAGAGAAAGCAGATGAGTTGCTGGAGGCTTGTGGTTCAGAGCAGTGAAATGGTCAGTTTGTGTGTGGTGGATTGGCTCGGGATGGTCTCTCTATGGACTATATAAGGTAAGTCTGTATTTGTGAGAACCTTCAGGTGGACTGTAAACTACCTGTAATGTTGATTCTCCTTAAAGTGGTGAAGGGAAAGTGTCCAAACCTTGGGTGTTGTCTCCTGTGAGCTTCAGAGACATTATCACTGTCCACCTGTCCTTGATGTAAATTGTGACTAACCCTTAGCCAGTTTGGCTTTTCCTTTTATTGTATAATGTGTCTCAAAAACAATTGCTATTATTTTGTTCCTATCTGGAGTCTGGAGACAACTCCCACCAGAGCCTGCTTTGCTGTTCCTTAATTCTACCCATAGTGTTTCCACAGCCTGATCACTTTACTAAAGTCCTTTCTATCTACTGCTGTACTTGAGTGTTATCCATATTGCTCTTCCTCCTTTCCCAATTTTCCTGTCCTTTCTAAAGATCTTACAGCCTGGAATATTTAGCTCCCACTAATGCCCGGCTTGTAGCCAGGTCTCTGTAATGGCTACTACATCAGACCCTTTCAGCTGAATTTGTGTTTCTAACATGTTTTATTTTTTATGCTATGAACTTGTGGATAGACACTTAAGATAACTATCCTCATTTGCCCATATGGCCCAATGGTGTTTTTCTCGTTTTTTTTGTTTATTTCCTAAAAAAAATTTCTTTCTGGAGAAATTGATATCACTTTGTTTTCTAATCTTTGCTCTTCTTTCTTTAGTTTACTGTTTCCACTTGAGTCAGAGGTTGTTAGTGGACATCCTTGACATGAAAGGCATTCTATAAATGTAATTTTGTTGTTGTCCTGGAACCAGTGCAGGTTTGTGTTGATCTTGAACGCTGGGCTAATGTTCGTTCGTACCACATGAGAGCTGGATTTCCATATGTCAATGAACTTTGGAGACCTTGTAGATTGTGACCACTCTTGGCCAGTCTGGACCAGGGTTCTCTCTATCGCACTCTCTATTACAATCATTCTCCTCTTTTCTGTCACACTTTCTCTTACAAACTTTTCCCTCTCTATTAGAATCTTTCTCCTCTATTACACTTTCTCTCCATTGCAATCTTTCTCCTTCTCTGTATCACACTTTCTATTGCAATCTTTCCTTCTCTGTATCACACTTTCTCTCTATTGCAATCTTTTTCCTTCTCTGTATCATACTTTCTCTCTCTTCTCCAATCTTTCTAACACACTTTATCGCATCTTTCTCCTCTATTGTAATGTTTCTCCTCTCTATCACACTTTCGCTCTAACACAATCTTTCTGCCTCTCTTTCACAGTTTGTCTTTTTCCTTCATTCTAACACACTTTCTCTCTATCAGAATTTCTCTCCATCTCTCTATCAAACTGTCTCTCTATTGCAAAGTTTATCCTCTCTATCGTACGTTGTCTCTCTATTAAAATTATCTTTCTTTCTGATACACTTTCTCTCTCCATTAGAATATTTCTCCTCTCTATCACACGTTCTCTCTCTTAAATCTTTGCCCTCTCTATGACTATTTCTATCAGAATCTTTCTCCTCTCTATTACAACCTTTTCCATCTCTGTCACTTTCTATCAGAATCTTTCTCCTCTCTATCACACTTTTTCTCTGTTGCAATCTTTCTCCTCTGTCACACTTTCTCTCTACCGCAATCTTTCTCCTCTCTATCACACTTTTCTCTGTTGCAATCTTTGTCCTCTCTATCACACTTTCTCTCTATTGCAATCTCTCTCATACTTTCTATCTATCGCGATCTTTCCTCTCTCTATCACACTTTCTCTCTTGTGCAATCTTTCTCCTCTCCATCATACTTTGTCTCTCTCTATTCCAAGCGTTGCCCTCTCTCTCACTCCTATCAGAATCTTTCGCCTTCTCTCTATTACAACCTTTTCCATCTCTGTCGCACTTTCTGTGTATCATAATCTTTCGTGTTTCTTTCACTTTCCCTCTATTCCAAACTTTCTCTTCTCTATCACACTTTCTCTCTATTTTAATCTCTCCAATCTATCACTCTTTCTATCAGAATCTTTTACGCTTTCTATCTATTACAATCTTCTCTCTATCACACTTTGTCTCTGTTGCAATCTTTCTCCTCTCTGTCACACTTTCTCTCTATTGCAAACTTTCTCTTCTCTATCACACTTTCTACTTTAATCTCTCTCCTCTCTTTCACTCTTTCTATCAGAATCTTTTTCCTCTCTATTACAACCTTTTCCATCTCTGTCACACATTCTCTCTATTAGAACATTTCTCCTCTCTGTCACACTTGCTCTCTCTATTACAAACTTTTCCCTCTCTGTCACTCTTTCTATCAGAATCTCTCTTTTACACTTTCTCTCTATCGCAATCTTTCTCCTTTTCTCTATCACAATCTTTCTCCTCTCTATCACACTTTCACTCTCTAATGCAATCTTTCTCCTTCTCTCCATCATACTTTGTCTCTCTGTATCACAAACGTTGTCCTCTCTCACTCCTATCAGAATCTTTCACCTTCTCTATTACAACCTTTTCCGTCTCTGTCTCACTTTCTGTCTATCACAATATTTCTCATTCTCACCATCGCAATGTTTCTCCTTCTTTCTAACACACTTTCTCTCTATCACACTTGCTCTCTCTATTACAACCTTTTCCCTCTATCAGAATCTTTCTCCTTACCACACTCTCTATTACAAACTTTCTCCCCTCTATCACTGTTCCTGTCTATTGCAATCTTTCTCCTCTCTATTGCGATCACTGTCCTCTCTATCAGAATCTTTGTCCTCTCTATTACAACCTTTTCCCTCTCTATCACACTTTCTCTCTATCGCGATCTTTCTCCCCTCTTTCACACTTTCTCTCTCTGCATTGCAATGTTTCTCCTTTCTAACACACTTTCTCTACTTATCACACTTTGTCTTTATTGCAATCTTTCTGCTCTCTATCACACTCTCTTCTCTATTGCAATCTTATCTATATCACACTCTGTCTCTATTCCAATCCTTCTAACACACTTTCTCTCTCTATCGCTCTCCTTCTGTTGCCCAATTTTCCTCCTCTCTCTCACATTTCTTCTTTATTGCAATTTTTCTGCTTCTCTCCATTATACTTTCTCTCTCTCTACCACAATCTTTCTCCTTTCTGACACAATTTCTCTCTCAATCGAATTCGTTCTATTTCTCTATCACATTTTCTCTCTATTGCAATCATTCTCCTTCTGTGTCACACTTTCTATTGCAATCTTTCCTTCTCTCTTTCACACTTTCTCTCTATCGCAAAATCTTTCTCCTTCTGTATCCCGATTTTCCTCCTCTCTCACATTTCCTTTTTTTGCAAACTGTTTCCTTCTCTCTGTCACAATTGCTCTGTATCTGTTGCAACCTTTCTCATTTTCCCTTTCACACTTTCTCTCCCTCTATCACAATTATTTTTTTTCTATCGCACTGTCTAATGCAATCTTTCTGCTCTCTATCGTACTTTGTCTCTCTCTATTCGAATCTTTCTCCTTCTTTCTAACACGCTTTCTCTCTATCACACTTGCTCTCTCTATTACAACCTTTTCCCTGTCTATCACTCTTTCTCTCTATCAGAATCTTGCTCCTTACCGCACTTTCTCTCTATTTCAATTTTTCTCCTTTTGATTACAATCTTTCTCCTCTCTATCACACTTTCTCTCTGTCACAAACTTTCTCCTTCTCAATCACATTTTCTCTATCAGACTTTCTCTCTACTGCCATCTCTCTCCTCTCTATTACACTTTCTCCTAACAGAATCGTTCTTCTCTCTATCACTTTCTCTCTATTGCAATCATTCTCCTCTCTATGATATTTTGTCTCTCTATTCCAATCTTTCTAACACACTTTCTCTCTCTATCGCAAAGTTTCTGCTTCTCTCTTTCACACTTTCTCTCTCTATTCCAATCTTTCTAACACACTATCTCTCTATCACAACCTTTCTCCTTTTGTCCATCACACCCTCTGTCTATTACACCTTCTCTCTGTTGCAATCGTTCTCCTTCTTTCTCACACCTTTTAGTGTTCGTAATTTGATGTTGTGTTTGATGAAGCATTTAATAGGAAATTCTAGAAAAGGGTAAATGCTTTAAAGTAATGAATATAAAACCTGTGAATTCTCTGAACCATCCAATAGCCAATAGCCCATGTGATGATACTGACTGTTTCCAGCTGTGAAGGGAGGACCTTCAACTGGACCTCGTGAGGAATGTGATTCGCTCATTGGCCACATGTCAAACCTGAACCTTTGGGTATTTAACTCGAAGGCTGAGCTCAGTCAAACAATTGGAGGAAGGAGTCACCTCATCAACTCAGAGAGAGCAGATAAGTTGCTGGAGGTTTGTGGTTCAGAGCAGTGAAATGGTCAGTTTGTGTGTGGTGGCGCTTGGCTCAGGCTGGTCTTTCTATGGACTATATCAAGTAAGTCTGTATTTGTGGGAACTTTCTGGTGGGCTGTAAATTGTCAGTAATGTTTGTGAAGGGAAGTTGTCCAAACCTTGGATGTTGTCAGCCCTGTGAGCTTCAGAGACATTTGCACTGTCCACCTGCTCTTCATATAAATTGTAAGCAACTCTTGGCCAGTTTGGCTTCTCCTTTTATTGTGTAATTTGTCTCAAAAACAATTGGTTATGTTTCTCTCTAGAGTCTGTAGACAACTCCCATCAGAGTCTTCCCTCCTTTGCTGTTCTTTAATTCTACCCATAGTGTTTCTACAGCCTGATCACCTTTACTAAAGTCTTTTCTATCTACTAGTGTACTTCAGTATTATCCATATTGCTTTTCCCAATTTCCTTATCCTTTCTGAAGATCTTACAGCCTGGAATATTTAGCTTCCAGTAATTTCTGGCTTGTAGCCAGGTCTCTATAATGGCTACTACATCATATGCTTTAAGCTGAATTTGTGTTTTTAACTTGTTTTATTTTTATACTATGTGTATTTGTCACAGACACTTATTGGGGTAACTCTCCTCACTTGCCAATGTGCCCAATGGTGTTTTTGTTCATATTTTTGTTTATTTTCTTAAACTGTTTATCTTTCTGGAGAAACTCAGTTATTTATCACTTTGTTTTCTAACCTTTGAACTTTAAAGACCTTGTTGCCATCCATCTATTTAATGGAGATTGTAAACTACTCTTGAACAGTCCGGCTTTTTTTATTGTCCAACTCGTCTCAGAGATGGCGATGACAGAATTGTTATGTAGAATTATTATTTTGCAGTGTTAGTCTTTAAATCATCATCTAGATTTTGGTCAAAGATGTCCAACTAGGAATCGTTTGGAGATGAGATGCAGCTGAAAACCGTGGGAGATATAAGTGATTAATGGGCTGAGCTCAGTTGCTCGGTGGAATCCTGTAGTTCAGTGGTTAGAGCGCTCGCCTTGCAAGTGAGACACCTGGGTTCAATTCTAGGCAGGGTGAAATCTTGGATAAGTTTCCTTACTCCACAAGCCTAATAATAATTGCTCCAAAAAACAAAACAATAATAAATTGGTTATTTTCAATCCACGACTGATTGTGGGATGCTGCTATGTGCAATTGGCTGCTGCGTTTTGCCCACAAATAAATAGACCATTTGCTTTATGGTCCGTTCTGTGAAGTGCTTTGAGACATCAGACATGACAAGTGCTATATCAAATACAAGGTTATTATTATTGTCACCAGAAGCCAAGTCTGTACTAATGAGAACCAAAAACTGTCGACTGAAACCAATGCCCTGTTTCTCTCTCTAGCACCTTGGGATTCAAGGAGGGTACGTAAGTTAAGTCTGTAGTGGGAACCCTGTAATGATGGCAAAGGTTGTATATTCTTTCCTGCACTATTCCACACTCCAGAGGTTTGGCAACACTGTGTGGACTTCATGCAGGATGTCTGACAACCAAACATACGAGTCTTAACTCTGATTCGCACTGGAGGTTGAGATTAGAAGTCGTTAATAAAAGAGACTGGGGTTTGAGAGGGACAGGATGGAGGAGATCTTGCTGGATTAATGTGTTAAGCTCACAGTTTGGGTTGAGGGTTTAATTCATCGACACAGATTGTAGGAATATCAGAGATTGAAGATATACTTTTGTTAGATGGTGTAAAATCAGATTTGATGGTACCTGTTTAATCTTCGGATTAGACAGTGAATTTGCTTGGTTTTGGGTAATCTCGAATAGCTGTGTGAAGGTTGGTTTTGTTTGCCCAGAGCCAGTGTCTGTCCAGGTAGGTTCAGTTTACTGGTTGAGCATCAGTTTATGCAACAGATGGTTTGGAGCACTTGTCGATCATTAGTTTGTGTCCAAGTTGGTTCAGTGCAGGTTGTGAGGTAGTCAAAGGCTCATCAAAATAAGGTGAATGTTTGTGATCATAGAGAGGGGTCCCAGGTGCTCAGGATTGATTGGGTAAAAAAAGTGTCTTTGGCACATTTGAGGTATAAAAGGGAGGAGGTGGAGATGAGCCAGAATTGTTGAGGTTTGGAGTTTTCACTGACACTTGACTCTAACATTACTAATTATGCAAACTCTGAATTTCAGGAACTTGTAAGAGTTTTGGGATAATGTTACTCTATTGGTTACTACCTCACAACCTGCAAAATTGGGAAGAGAAGGATCGCTCTTTCAGAGTGCACTTAAACATTGTGTAATTCTCACCCAGAGATAAGATACTGTGACAAGGTGTGGAGTCAGTGTCTGTTGAGGTTGGTTCAGGGCAGTTGTGGAGTTAATCCATGTCAGAGAATTGTATTATTAATGCATTTTATCCTGAGATTGGTTCAGTGTTGAGTTGTTTTGTGTCTGGGCAGGTTCAGTGTAGATCATGAATTGGTTAGTGTTGAGACTGGTTCAATGTAGGTAAAGGGTCTTTTAGTTTATAGCTGTGTCTAACTTAGACGTATTGGACTCTATGGAAAGTGAAAATTCCTGGAAAGCTTAGGGTGACAACTGAAGCTCATGCCCTATTTCTCTTTCTCTAGCTTCTTGAGACTCGGTAAGGCAAGTCTGTGCTAGTGGGAACCCTGTGATGATGGCAAAGATTGTATCTTTCTCTCTTGCACTCTTCCACACTCCAGAGGTTTGGTAACATTATGTGGACTTCATGCAGGATGTCTGACATCCAACCACATATGAGCTAAACTCTGGTTCACACTGGAGGTTGAGACTACAAGTTGTTAGTATCAAAGACTGGGGTTTGAGAGGGACAAGATGGGGAGATGTTGCTGAGTTAACATGGTGAGGTGATAGTTTGGGTTGAGGGTAGAATTAATTGGTACAGATTGGTATAAATCGCAGAGGTTGAAGTCCAACACTGTAATTGGTGTAAGGTTTGATTTGATAACTTCTATTACAAGAGTTTGATCTGAGATCAGAGAATTTGTGTGTCGTCAGTGTGGCTGCCACGAGTCAGGTTCGGTTCAGACTGGTTGAGTCAGTTTATGCTGAGATTGGTTGAGAGTTGTATTTGTCAGGGTGAGTTCAGTCCAGTTGTTGAGAGTTGGTTTTAGTTGAGAGGGTGATTGAGTTAGCTTGTCAGGGCAGATTCAGTGTAGTTTGAGTCAGTTGGTGTCAGGGTTGGTTACTAGAGTCCTGTAGCTCAGTGGTTAGAGCACTCGCTTTGCAAGTGAGAGACCCGAGTTCAATTCCAGGCAGAGGGTGAAACCTTGGGCAAGTTTCCTTACTCCACACAGAGCCTAATAATAATCCCTCGAAAAAACAAATTGGTCATTTTCAATCCAAAACTGTTTGTGGGACGTTGCTCTGCACAATTGGCTGCCGCGTTTGCCCACAAATATACAGTCAATTCACTTTGCAGTGTGTCCTGTGAAGTGCTTTGGGACGTCCTCCCGACGTGAAAAGCGCTATAGCAAATGCAAGGATTATTATTATCACACTTTCTCTCTATTGAAATCTTTCTCCTCTATCACTCTCTCTCTATTGCAATCTTTCTCATCCGTATCACAATCTTTCATGATTTCCTTCTATATTCCAAACTTTCTCTTCTCTATCACACTTTCGCTCTATTTTAATCTCTCACCTCTCTATCACTCTTTCGATCAGAATCTTTCTCCTTCTCTCTATTGCACTTTCTCCTCTCTAACACACTTTCTCTCTCTATCGCTCTCTTTCTCTCGCCTAATTTTCCTCCTCTCACATTTCTTCTTTATCGCAATTTTTCTGCTTCTCTATTACACTTTCTCTCTATTACAATCTTTGCCCTCTCTATCACACTTTCTATCAGAATCTTTCTCCTCTCTATTACAACCTTTTTCGTCTGTCACACTTTCTCTCTATCAGAATCTTCCTCCTCTTTATCACACTTTTTCTGTTACAATCTTTCTTCCTCTCTATCTTAATCTTTCTCCTCTCTATCTCTTTTGCAATCTTTCTCCTTTTCTCTATCACAATCTTTCTCCTATCACACTTTCACTCTATTGCAATCTTACCTTCTCTCCATCATATTTAGTCTCTCTCTATTACAACCTGTTCCGTCTCTATCGCTCTTTCTGTCTATCACAATATTTCTCCTTCTCGCAATCGCAATGTTTCTCCTTCTTTCTAACACACTTTCTCTTTCTATTACAACCTTTTCCTTTCTATCAAAATCTTTCTCTATTACACTTTGTCTCTATTGCAATCTTTCTCCTCTCTATCAGTTTTCCTGTTGCAATCTTTCTGCTCTCTATCATACTTTGTCTCTCTCTATTCCAATCTTTCTAACACACTTTCTCTCTCAGAATCGTTCTCTTTCTCTCTACCACACTTTTTCTCTCTATCACAATCTTTCTCCTCTCTGTTACAACCCAAGCGCCTTGGGACGTTCTCCTGACGTGAAAGGCACTTTTTAAATGGAATCTTGTTGTTGTTTTCCGTATCTGTCACTTTCTCTATCAGAATATTTCTCCTCTCTATCACACTTTCATTGTCTAATGCAATCTTTCTCCTTCTCTCCATCATACTTTGTCTCTCTATTACAAACATTGCCCTCTCTCTCACTGCTATCAGAATCTTTCACCTTCTCTATCGCACTTTCTGTGTATTGCAATGTTTCTCCATCACGTTTTCTCTCACTATTGCAACCTTTTCCTTTCTATCAGAATCTTTCTCCTTCTCTCTATTGCAATATTTCTCCTTTCTATCATACTTTGTCTCTCTCTATTCCAATCTTTCTAACACACTTTCTCTCTATCAGAATCGTTCTCTTTGTCTCTATTACAATCTTTACCCTCTCTATCACTCTTTCTATCAGAATTTTTCTCCTCTATCGCAATCTTCTCTCTTGTGCAACCTTTCCCCTATTCTCAATCACAATCTTTCTCCCTCTAATGCAACCTTCTCTCCATCATACTTTGTCTCTCTCTATCACTCCTGTCTGAATCGTTCGCCTTCTCTCTATTACAACCTTTTCCGCCTCTGTCACACTTTCTGTGTATCACAATATTTCTCCTTCTCGCCATCGCAATGTTTCTCCTTCTTTCTAACACACTTTCTCTCTGTCACACTTGCTCTCTCTATTGCAATATTTTTCCTCTTTATCACACTTCCACTCTATCGCAATCTTTCTCCTTCTGTCACACTTTTTCTGTATTGCAATCTTTCTCCTTCTCTATCACAAGTCCTCTCTCTCTATTCCAATCTTTCTAACACGTTCTCTCTCTTGCATCCTTTCTCTTCTCTACCACACTTTCTCTCTATTTTAATCTCTCCTCTTTCACTCTTTCTCCTCTCTAATAAACCTTTTCCGTCTCTGTCACAAACTTTTCCCTCTTTCACTCTATCAGAATGTCTCTCCATCTATTACACTTTCTCTCTATTGCAATCTTTTTGCTCCCTATCATACTTTATATCTCTCTATTCCAATCCTTCTAACACTTTCTCTCTATTGCTCTCCTTCTCTCGCCCAATTTTCCTCCTCTCTATTATACTTTCTCTCTCTCCATCACAATCTTTCTGCTTCTTTCTAGCACACTTTATCAGAATCGATCTCTTTCTCTATATCACAGTTCTCTCTCTATTACAATCTTTGCCTCTCTATCACACTTTTTCTGTTACAATCTTTCTTTCTCTCTATTACAATCTTTTCCCTCTCTATCACACTTTTTCTGTTACAATCTTTCTTTCTCTCTATTACAATCTTTTCCCTCTCTATCACACTTTCTCTATGGCAATCTTTCTCCTTCTCTTTCACTTTCTCTCTCTGTTCCAATCTTTCTCCTTTCTAAGACTTTCTTTCCCTTTCGCACTTTCTCACTCAATCGTACTTTGCCTCTGTATATTACAATCTTTCTCCTCTTTATCACACTTTCTCTCTATCGCAATCTTTCTCCTTCTCTCCATCACACTCTCTCTTTTGCCGTCCTTCTCCTCTCTATTACAATCTTTCTCATCACTATCATACTTTCTCTCTTTCTCTCTCTATTCCAATCTTTCTAACACACTTTCTCTCTATTGTAATCTTTCTCCTCTCTTACACTTTTTCTCTATTGCAGTCTTCCTCCTCTATCACACCTTGTCTCTCTCTATTCCATTCCTTCTAACACACACTCTCTCTCTATCGCTCTCCTGTCACCCAATTTTCCTCCTCTCTCACATTTCTTCTTTACTGCAAATTTTCTGCTTCTGTATTATACTTACTCTCTCTATCACAAAATTTCTCCTTTCTAACACAATTTCTCCCTCTATCGGAATCTTTCTTTCTCTCACACTTTATCTCTACTGCAATCTTTGCCCTCTCTATCACCCTTTCTATCAGAATATTTCTCCTCTCTGTTACATCTTTTTCCCTCTTTCACACTTTATATTGCAATCTTTCTCCTCTTTATCGCACCCTCTCCCTCTATTCCAATCTTTCTAACACACTTTCTCTTCTATTGCAATCTTTCTCCTCTCTATCACTTTCCCTCTATTTTAATCTCTCCTCTCTATCGTTCTTTCTATCAGAATCTTTCTCCTGTCACTTTCTCTCTATCAAAATCTTTACCCTCTATCACACTTTCTCTCTATCACTTTCTATTGCAATCTTTATCATACTTTCTCTTTCTCTCTATCATTGTCCTTCTCTCGCTCAATTTTCTCCTCTCTCACATTACTTCTTTATCACAATATTTCTCATTCTTTCTAACACACTTTCTCTCTTTCAGAATCGTTCTTTCTCTCTATCACACTTTCTCTCTTGTGCAATCTTTCTCCTCTCTATCACAATCTTTCTCCTCTCTATTACAACCTTTTCCGTCTCTGTCACACTCTCTCAATCAGAATATTTCTCCTGTCACACTTTCTCTCTCTATCACTCTTTATCAGAATCTTTCTCCTCTCTATTCCAATCCTCCTAACACGCACTCTCGCCCAATTTTCCTCTTCTGTCTTATTTCTTCTTTAGCGCAAGGAAAGGAAACTTGCCCAAGGTTTCGCCCTGCCAGAATTGAACTCAGGTCTCCCACTTGCAAAGCGAGTGCTCTAACCACTGAGTTACAGTACTCCCCACTTGAGCTGCAGGAACAATAACAATGGCACAAGTGACACCAATACAACATGGTGTCACAGCTCAAATTGGTAGTTCCTATTTCTGACTGAGACTTCACATAGAAATACGAGTACAAGATAGTGACTGGAGGATTGAAATGAGAATTTAGAAGGAACTTCTTCAGACAGAGGGCAGCACTATGCGGAATTCACTCCCATAAGTAGTAAATTAAGCAGATAATACAGATAGATTAACATAATGATAATAATCCTTGCATTTTGATATAGCGCTTTTCACATCGGGAGGACGTCTCAAACCGCTTCACAGAACACACTGCAAAGTGAATTAGCTCTATATTTGTGGGCGAACGCAGCAGCCAATTGCGCACAGCTATGTCCCACAAGCAGTCATGGATTGAAAATGACCAATTTATTATTATTTTTGGTTTTGGAGGAATTATTATTAGGCGTGTGGGGTAAGGAAACTTGCCCAAGGTTTCGCCCTGCCAGGAATTGAACTCAGGTCTCCCACTTGCAAAGCGAGTGCTCTAACCACTGAGTTACAGTACTCCCCACTTGAGCTGCAGGAACAATAACAATGGCACAAGTGACACCAATACAACATGGTGTCACAGCTCAAATTGGTAGTTCCTATTTCTGACTGAGACTTCACTCAGAAATACGAGTATAAGATAGTGACTGGAGGATTGAAATGAGAATTTAGAAGGAACTTCTTCAGACAGAGGGCAGCACTATGCGGAACTCACTCCCGTAAGTAGTAATTGAAGCAGATAATACAGATAGATTTACATAATAATAATAATCCTTGCATTTTGATATAGCACTTTTCACATCGGGAGGACGTCATAAACCGCTTCACAGAACACACTGCAAAGTGAATTAACTCTATATTTGTGGGAGAAGGCGGCAGCCAATTGCACACAGCTATGTCCCACAAACAGTCGTCGATTGAAAATGACCGATTTATTATTATTTTTGGTTTTGGAGGAATTATTATTAGGCGTGTGGTGTAAGGAAACTTGCCCAAGGTTTCGCCCTGCCAGGAATTGAACTCGGGTCTCCCATTTGCAAAGCGAGTGCTTTCACCACTGAGCTACAGGACTCCCCACCTGAGCTGCAGGACTGATTACATTTCCACAAGTGACACCAATACAACATGGTGTCACAGCTCAAATAGGTAGTTCCTATTTCTGACTGAGACTTCACATAGAAATACGAGTATAAGATAGTGACTGGAGGAATGAAATGAGAATTTAGAAGGAACTTCTTCAGACAGACGGCAGCACTATGCGGAGCTCACTCCCATAAGTAGTAATTGAAGCAGATAATACAGATAGATTTACATAATAATAATAATCCTTGCATTTTGATATAGCGCTTTTCACATCGGGAGGACGTCTCAAACCGCAATGCAAAGTGAATTAACTGTATATTTGTGGGCGAACGCGGCAGCCAATTGCGCACAGCTATGTCCCACAAACAGTCATGGATTGAAAATGACCAATTTATTATTATTTTTGGTTTTGGAGGAATTATTATTAGGCGTGTGGGGTAAGGAAACTTGCCCAAGGTTTCGCCCTGCCAGGAATTGAACTCAGGTCTCCCACTTGCAAAGCGAGTGCTCTAACCACTGAGTTACAGTACTCCCCACTTGAGCTGCAGGAATAATAACAATGGCACAAGTGACACCAATACAACATGGTGTCACAGCTCAAATTGGTAGTTCCTATTTCTGACTGAGACTTCACATAGAAATACGAGTATAAGATAGTGACTGGAGGATTGAAATGAGAATTTAGAAGGAACTTCTTCAGACAGAGGGCAGCACTATGCGGAACTCACTCCCATAAGTAGTAATTTAAGCAGATAATACAGATAGATTTACATAATAATAATAATCCTTGCCTTTTGATATAGCGCTTTTCACATCGGGAGGACGTCTCAAACCGCTTCACAGAACACACTGCAAAGTGAATTAACTCTATATTTGTGGGCGAACGCAGCAGCCAATTGCGCACAGCTATGTCCCACAAACAGTCATGGATTGAAAATGACCAATTTATTATTATTTTGGGTTTTGGAGGAATTATTATTAGGCGTGTGGGGTAAGGAAACTTGCCCAAGGTTTCGCCCTGCCAGGAATTGAACTCAGGTCTCCCACTTGCAAAGCGAGTGCTCTAACCACTGAGTTACAGTACTCCCCACTTGAGCTGCAGGAACAATAACAATGGCACAAGTGACACCAATACAACATGGTGTCACAGCTCAAATAGGTAGTTCGTATTTCTGACTGAGACTTCACATAGAAATACGAGTATAAGATAGTGACTGGAGAATTGAAATGAGAATTTAGAAGGAACTTCTTCAGACAGAGGGCAGCACTATGCGGAACTCACTCCCGTAAGCAGTAATTGAAGCAGATAATACAGATAAATTTACATAATAATCCTTGCATTTTGATGTAGCGCTTTTCACTTCGGGAGGACGTCTTAAACCGCTTCACAGAACACACTGTAAAGTGAATTGACTGTATATTTGTGGGCGAACGCGGCAGCCAATTGCACACAGCTATGTCCCACAAACAGTCATGGATTGAAAATGACCAATTTATTATTATTTTTGGTTTTGGAGGAATTATTATTAGGCGTGTGGGGTAAGGAAACTTGCCCAAGGTTTCGCCCTGCCAGGAATTGAACTCGGGTCTCCCATTTGCAAAGCGAGTGCTCTAACCACTGAGCTACAGGACTCCCCACCTGAGCTGCAGGACTGATTACATTGCCACAAGTGACACCAATACAACATGGTGTCACAGCTCAAATAGGTAGTTCCTATTTCTGACTGAGACTTCACATAGAAATACGAGTATAAGATAGTGACTGGAGGAATGAAATGAGAATTTAGAAGGAACTTCTTCAGACAGAGGGCAGCACTATGCGGAACTCACTCCCATAAGTAGTAATTGAAGCAGATAATACAGATAGATTTACATAATAATAATAATCCTTGCATTTTGATATAGCGCTTTTCACATCGGGAGGACGTCTCAAACCGCTTCACAGAACACACTGCAAAGTGAATTAACTGTATATTTGTGGGCGAACGCGGCAGCCAATTGCGCACAGCTATGTCCCACAAACAGTCATGGATTGAAAATGACCAATTTATTATTATTTTTGGTTTTGGAGGAATTATTATTAGGCGTGTGGGGTAAGGAAACTTGCCCAAGGTTTCGCCCTGCCAGGAATTGAACTCAGGTCTCCCACTTGCAAAGCGAGTGCTCTAACCACTGAGTACAGGACTCCCCACCTGAGCTGCAGGAACAATAACATGCACAAGTGACACCAATACAACATGGTGTCACAGCTCAAATAGGTAGTTCCTATTTCTGACTGAGACTTCACATAGAAATACGAGTATAAGATAGTGACTGGAGAATTGAAATGAGAATTTAGAAGGAACTTCTTCAGACAGAGGGCAGCACTATGCGGAACTCACTCCCGTAAGTAGTAATTGAAGCAGATAATACAGATAGATTTACATAATAAATCCTTGCATTTTGATGTAGCGCTTTTCACATCGGGAGGACGTCTAAACCGCTTCACAGAACACACTGCAAAGTGAATTAACTGTATATTTGTGGGCGAACGCGGCAGCCAATTGCGCACAGCTATGTCCCACAAACAGTCGTGGATTGAAAATGACCAATTTATTATTATTTTTGGTTTTGGAGGAATTATTATTAGGCTTGTGGGTAAGGAAACTTGCCCAAGGTTTCGCCCTGCCAGGAATTGAACTCAGGTCTCCCACTTGCAAAGCGAGTGCTCTCACCACTGAGCTACAGGACTCCCCACCTGAGCTGCAGGACTGATTACATTGCCACAAGTGACACCAATACAACATGGTGTCACAGCTCAAATAGGTAGTTCCTATTTCTGACTGAGACTTCACATAGAAATACGAGTATAAGATAGTGACTGGAGGAATGAAATGAGAATTTAGAAGGAACTTCTTCAGACAGAGGGCAGCACTATGCGGAACTCACTCCCATAAGTAGTAATTGAAGCAGATAATACAGATAGATTTACATAATATAATAATCCTTGCATTTTGATATAGCGCTTTTCACATCGGGAGGACGTCTCAAACCGTCAATGCAAAGTGAATTAACTGTATATTTGTGGGAGAAGGCGGCAGCCAATTGCGCACAGCTATGTCCCACAAACAGTCGTGGATTGAAAATGACCAATTTATTATTATTTTTGGTTTTGGAGGAATTATTATTAGGCGTGTGGGGTAAGGAAACTTGCCCAAGGTTTCGCCCTGCCAGGAATTGAACTCAGGTCTCCCACTTGCAAAGCGAGTGCTCTAACCACTGAGTTACAGTACTCCCCACTTGAGCTGCAGGAACAATAACAATGGCACAAGTGACACCAATACAACATGGTGTCACAGCTCAAATTGGTAGTTCCTATTTCTGACTGAGACTTCACTCAGAAATACGAGTATAAGATAGTGACTGGAGGATTGAAATGAGAATTTAGAAGGAACTTCTTCAGACAGAGGGCAGCACTATGCGGAACTCACTCCCGTAAGCAGTAAATACAGATAGATTTACATAATAATCCTTGCATTTTGATGTAGCGCTTTTCACTTCGGGAGGACGTCATAAACCGCTTCACAGAACACACTGTAAAGTGAATTGACTGTATATTTGTGGGCGAACGCGGCAGCCAATTGTGCACAGCAATGTCCCACAAACAGTTGTAGATTGAAAATTACCAATTTGTTATTGTTTTGGGTTTTTGGAGGGATTTTATTAGGCTCTGTGTGGAGTAAGGAAACTTGCCCAAGGTTTCGCCCTCTGCCTGGAATTGAACTCGTGTCTCCAGCTTGCAAAGCGAGTGCTCTAACCACTGAGCTAAAGGACTCCGCTCCTGAGCTGCAGGACTCATTACTTTACCACAAGAGACACCAATACAACATGGTGTCACAGCTCAAATAGGTAGTTCCTATTTCTGACTGAGACTTCACATAGAAATACGAGTAAAAGATAGTGACAGGAGGATTGAAATGAGA